>NC_056734.1:650427084-650622084 GCF_019279795.1 Protopterus annectens | reverse complement strand
CTAGAAAAGCCATGCTGCCACCTATTCAAACCAGGTCCATCCCTGTAATACACAGAAAGAGAAAGAAGGAAAGAGAGAAAGAAAGAAAGAAAGAAAGAAAGAAAGAAAGAAAGAAAGAAAGAAAGAAAGAAAGAAAGAAAGAAAGAAAGAAAAGAAAACAAATAAAAACAAAGACTGGAAAAGAGAAGAAAAGACAAAAAGGTAAGTGGAACATGTAAGCATGTTATTGAATGTAGCACTTGGTCTGTAAAAATAGTAAATATGATTTGGAAGAATATATGTCCCAACAAGACTTGCTGTACTAATATTCTGCTGAACAGCTGCTATGGCCATAGCATCTGGCCCTCTCTGCAGTGGGAGAGATCACAGCCATACCTTTCAGCTGTACAGATCTTCACCGAATGTCCAGAGTTTCACATCATAGTTTTTTGTATGTTCCTCCTGAAATCTGTACATTTCTGGCAAATAGCTGAGGGTTGAAGTCATCAGGTAATGACAAACACATGAGTTTATGACTCCACGTCCTTAAGAATAATCACAGTAATGCAAAATATATTATTCAACAGACTTCCTAAGTTTGTAACAGGAATATTTAATGTCTGTCCATATTTATCCCCCAATCATTGTAGGCTTTGTCCAGATGTGATGCTCTAAGAGGTTGCAAGATAGGATCACAGCTCAGGAGCCTGACTCACCCTGGGAAAGGAAAGCTCACATATAACAACAGCTGGAGTGTCTGCAAAACAGTTGTGACTCTGCCACTGCTAATCCAATTAATGGGATGTTGTCTATATCCATATGTCACCTGTGAATATGAGTATGATACATGTTTGTCTTGCAAATATTAGAGACTTATATTGCATAGTAAAGTACTGTTGCAGACATGTGTGTTGAACTGCATGTGATATATTGAATTAATAACATTCAATTGTACAGTGTTCTGCTGGACTATAAGCACTTTTGTGACTGATATCTGTAGTCACATACACATATACCTGTGTTATGTCAGTCAAACCATTGGCAAGTCTGTGAACAATGACAATGTAACATAATAGCCTACTTATGGCCATTAGACATCTTCCATGTTATCACAGTGATGTCAAAGCTTACTGTGCAATCAACTTACTAATGTATGGTGCAGCTATATTAATACAGTATCAATACTGATGTCCATTTTGTCACCCATTTATGTGTACCATTGTCCAGACATACTGCTATAACAGGTTGAGAAGTATGATTAAGCAGCAAGACTGTAAATACAGTGTGCCATACTAACATAGAACAGAAATGTATACCAGGTATTCCCTGAGCACATGTATGTATGTGTATGTTCAGCTGGAAGGCACAGAACTAATCACATGGGTTTCCAGCAGACATGTACATAGGTTGTGCATGTGGCACATGTGTGTAATACCAGTGTCAGTGCATACAATAGACATAAATGTGTACAGCTACTGGTTGTTGCATTGCCCTGACATTGATATGGGTACTAGAGTAGGCATGATTATCAGGTAGTAATAGGAGAAGTGTCCAACTGTGTTAGGGCCCTCTGTCAATGCCTTAAGAGCTACGCCACCACCTATATACAGTGGATATCACAAGTGTACACACCACTGTTGGAATTCCAGGTTTGTGTACTGTATGAAAGTGAGACCACAGAAAATCATTTTATAATGTTTTTCATCTTGAATGTGACCCCTAACCTGTACAATTCCATTGAAAAACAATCAAAGGTGTTTCTAGGAAGGTGAGCAACTATTGCCAAGTGAAGATGTGTCATGGTGTTAGAGTCCAAACCAAGATGAATTAATGCTGTAACCATCTCAAGAGGTGCATACACAGCATATCAGTTTAAGGATGTGCACACTCATTCAACTGACTTATTGTACTGAATATTATTTCCATATGTTTCACAGACAAGATTGTTATGTTTTCAATTGAATTGTACAGGCTATAGGTCACATTAAAGGTGGGAACTGTTTTGAAATTATTTATTGTAGTGTCATGTTTCAATTGCACAAATACCAGGCATTGTAACAGAGGTGTGTACACCTTATTTCCACTGTAGCTATATGGACTCAGCAGTACCTGACCTGTATAACCAGCCTCCACCAAGGTAGAGTAATCCTCTTTGGTGGACAGCAGCAATACACAAACCACATAACAGGTTGCTATAGTTGACTGTACAGGGACACATAAGTGCAGGGAACAACATGGAAGCAAGTCCATCTCTATCTAAGCAAGCATGTAAGTTCACAGGTGACTTCCTATAAGGCTGACTATGACTACAAATCAGACATATCCACACCACTATGGGCAATTGCAACAGTGTATCCACATATGTTGCCAGTCTCAGAGGAAACAACACAATTCAGCCTGCACTGGGGGTAAAGCACACCTCATACACACATGCCATGGATATAGGCAAACTGCATCAGACAGGTTAGGTGGGAACATTTCCACCCTATCCACCCCAGTTATATAGGGGGATATGCACATCAACCACACTCCTCCCCTCAGCAATGGTGAGCATGTTCATATTGCCTACTGATGGCAGCAACATCACATCTCCATAGGGCATAATAACATCATTGCCTGCCTCTTACATGAACTCAGGCATGTGCTCGCAGCTCCATCACACAGCACAGTCAAACACAGACCTGCCACCATCCACAGAACAGCCACATGGAAGATGGTCACTGTCATCCATCTGCACAGAAATGAATGGAGTATAGAGGATTATGCAATTAAGTGTCCAACATTAGGAGGAATAAGATAGCTCAGGGCCAGGAGTGTAATGCAAGCTGCTATAGCCATAATAGATTGGAGGGTTATGGTGTAGTTTGGATTATTTGCAAGTAATATCCACTGCTATTGTGCAATTTGACAACCATATGAGGTCTTGTGACATTTTTCCTGTTTATGTCTCCCAGGTAACATGCAGAGGGCTTGCCTCCCAGCATTTTCTGTTGGGGAAACTGACATCATCACCCAATATGTTATCAAACATTATGCCTTGTTATTTGGACGGAGAGCAGAAGATGTACAGTAGAGGACCACCCCGTGGAACAATCTGGTCCACAGGGTAAATGATGCTGGCCTGCAAGGAGAACTTATGAGCAGGTGCAGCATCAGGCCACCGACATCATCCGCCATGCCTGTCAATGGTCTGCTGCTGTAGTAAGGGACTGGCTAGCCACAGGTGGGGGCCCAGCCATCCAGCCCCCACTGACACCCACCGAGGAGATCCTTGCCAACCTTGGGGCACCCGCCCAATGCACAAGCCATGAAGCTGAGGAAAGCATTGTGGAGGTGGGTTACACATACACTTACACACACACACACACACACACACACACACACACACACACACACACACACACACACACACACACACACACACACACACACTGGATGAGGAGCGTGCAGATAAGGGCCCAGTAGGGATTAGTACACTAATGTATCAGACATACATGTATCTGTATTGTGTCTACATCCATGTATCAGGTCCGATTGCAATTGTGGATGGGGTTTTCTAATGCACAGAGGTGCACATCTATGGTGAGGACAGAACATTGTGTATTATTGGGGTTAGTACTGTAAATGTGCAAATATGCTACGTCCATCCTGTGCCAAGGCCACATGTGAGTCTGCTGACAATAACTCCCTCTCACAACTACCTAGGATCTTCTGGTCTGTATATGGGACAGCAGCCTGAAGCTGGTGAGTATGACATTGTTTTGTTGTTGCCTGGCAATACCCCAGGCATGTGAAGGACATGCAATTTACCATGCACAAAACTATTAGTAATAGCTATATTGCTTTATGTAATGGCTAAATTGCTTTATATGCATGCTCAATTCTGGTGGGGTTAACTGCATTGCATCTCAGTGGTCACCAATGGGGCAAATCTGATGTGAATTCAACATTCCTGTAGCACATCTCACAGCTTGTCAATGCCAAGACGTCTGGACAGAGGCCAGCAAAATGGGCTGGACAAACGGCCTAAGGTATGGACATGTGTGACACATTAGTAGTATCCAGTGCTCATTCATCACAGAAGTAGCCCCAGTACTTACTAGTTATGTCCACCCCTCCTGGTATGATTGGAGGGCAGTTTTCTTTGCTTTCACTCATTAACCTGGGGCATTTGGCCATTCTGAAGCACTGATGCAACTGCCTCACGTACACAGACAACCCTCCCCTCTAAACTCCAAACACTCAGACCTGTGAGAGTTACCCATATATAACCCAATGTGGACATATGCACTCTCCAGCAAAGACTGGACTAGCAGGTCAAGAGGATAAGATGAACACCTGCACCACACCATGTGGAACATGTAGCTCACAATGACACCCACTTTGACAGCCATGACATACAGTGAAAAGCCACACATCCACCTTCACAGAGGCACTCAATGGACATTTACCCAAACAGCACAGACCAGCAAGACAGACACCCACTCAGACACCACGACATGGCACATGCCAAGGGACACATATTTAACCTACACAGTGTGCCCCTCAACCTAACCTCCTAAGGCTAACTACCTTCCACAATACAGTGATCATGGGTAACTCAGCACTGAGGCACTCAGATATCCCACTCACTAAGTAAATATGTATCACATGCCAGCATCCAACACATGACACAGCCAGTTATGGCACCCCAAAACAACTACGAATATCAGTCTGTATCCATGTGGGTGTGAATGACCTGGGACACACCTCCCTGGACTACATGACAAGAGACATGGTTGAGCTCTCTGATTATGTGTTCCAGGCAGGCATGACAGTAGCCCTGAGAAGTGTACCGCCGTCACCCAGAATTATGCTGCGGTACTATCAACAGATGATTGACTGCAACATTGGCTTACATGTTTTGTGTCATTCTCAGGGGATCCAGTATCTCTCTGCTTAGGATGACATGAATGGCAGAACCCAATGAGTTTCCACAGATATCCTACACCTTGTCAGCGCTGAGTTTCCAGGTACTGGCTAAGTGTCTGGCCACCCCCTATGATGCCTTATTAGGCAGTGTTCCTAATGTAATTACCATCATAACAGCTAGACATGTATGCAATTTGAGGGTCATGCTGTTCAACAGTAGACATCTAACTGTCAGGATGCAGTCACTCAAAGCACTTGGAGTGGAGGACATTAACATGTCTGCTGTAATGGAGCGGTGGTTCACAGTAGCAGACAGCAGCCCTGCAGTATCAGGCGATAACAGATTCCGCAGCTGTCAGCCCCCAAACATGGACCACACCTCCACAGGTGGTGTTGTCTCCATATTCATTATGGCTATGAACACCTCCAGACTAGTATTGCAGCATAATGCATTGGAGATACTTCCAGTACAACCGCCTTGGGATAATGGTGCAATCCAGACCATAGCCTGCTATGGGTCCACATCTATGTCTCTAGACTGTGAATGCATATTCCTCAACACCCTGCCATTTATGATGGTCCAACACAACACTGACATAGTATGAGACTTCAACTACTCCTCCATCACCTGGGGAAGCACCAGTACAGTGGCCCAACACTTCCTGGGATTCCTCATTTCCAATGCCCTGGACCAGCTCATACTGACCCCCCGGTAGAGGATGCAACAACCTTGATCTGTGTTGACTACTTAAATATGGAACTGTTGCTCATCCACAGTTGCCAGTCTCTGCAAGGTGAGATCCACACAGGCTGTAATCAACATGGAACTCAACATTTCAGCCACAGCCACCACAAAGGTAACCACTTTGCAAAACCTCTCCAAAGCTGACTTTGCAGCCATGAAATCGGGTGGATGACTTCACTGCACCCATGGCAATGGGTAATAGCTGCATGACTGTTGAATCATACACATATGCACTGTAAAAACAGGTACATAAATGCATGGTCCTAGCCAGAGCCAACAGAACCCAGACACTGTCCTCCAAACACTGGGAGACAATGTGATGGTGCCCTGCCATTACTAAAGTGTACAACAGAAGAAGGACACTGTTGCTGAGAAAGGTGGTGTCCCATGACTTTTGAACTCCCTTATTAGCCTCAAACACAACTTGGGATCCCTCATGGAATTCTCTACAGGCATCTATGAAGGCAGACATGCATCAGACACTGACGACAATCACAACAGCCTTTGAGAGTTACATCAACGACCGCCACAGCATTAAACACAAGTGCTGTGAGTTACTGCACAATGTTAATACCTATCCTGAGACAACAGATACTGGCCACAGTTTTGACAGCATATTCAGTGGCAGCTTTACCCCTGTCTCCCCCCACAAGTGAAGTCCTGAGTGAATGTATTCTCACATGCTGTATCCTGCTTCTTATCTAGGCATCTGTGTGTCACCAGGATGTGGCCCTGCAGCAAGACCAAGGGGTATGGCAGTGTGGTAACACATCCACCATGTCTTAGGCAGCATACAGCTGTATCTGCATGGATTTTCCAGGTCTGTAACACAGTGATTGCATATGCCTCACCAATTATAGGGCTGAGGATTGTACATAGGTATATGCTGATTTACATCTTTTGTAGAGTGGAGAATGGTATGATTTTTGATTTGGACACACATCCAATTGCTAAGACCCACAGCTACAGGGGATATTTATCAACCAAACACACTGAGATCACTATACACACACACACACACACACACACACACACACACACACACACACACACACACACACACACACACACACACACACACACACACACACACTTGCCAGTACTGAGATCCATGGGTTCATTGCTTCATAGGTGTGTAGTAGGTGAATGGACCTGAGGGCTCTACAAGGCTAGCCCATCCCTGGCATCAGGCCACATGACAATAGTCCCCAGTGTGGCTCAGGAGTATAGTCACTGGAGTGGACCCCAGGGGTGGGTATTGTATTCCCCATTAACTCATCCAGATTTCTATTGTGGGTGGACAGTGATATGCACTGCTTCACATGTATGTGATTTATATTCCATAACATGGACAGTATCTGGGTTGTGCACCTGTCCCACAAGCATGTCCTTTGAAGTGTGGAAGTGTGCTCGAGGTCTCTGGGGCATGTTGGGCAGACAGGTTGGTATCTTCAGATGTAGCTTTCCTGACCTAGTTTGGTGAGACATGGCTGTGTAATGGAGGTACTGATTGCACCTGTATAGACAGTATGATACAGGGATTAATTGGAGTTATTGGAGTCTATCCATACAGGGCATGTGTATAAGGCATGGTATTCCCTTTGTGGGGTACGTTTGCAGACTCTACAGTTGTTGCAGGTGTCCAATGGGGAACATGCCAAAAGGGCCACTGTACACATTGATTGGGCTACTGAGGGGATGGTACAGTATGACCATGTCCTTTTATTTGCTGGATAACACATACTTAAGGGATGTAACACATCAAAGTACTTTCTGATGTCAGTGGCACTGTTGTGTTCTACAGGCAGCTGACTGTCAAGCTGTGCTCCCCATTCTGTTTTAACAATGTCACTGTTCAGTGGACTACCACCAATGTATTACTTCATGTGAGCCATGGTGTTCCCAAAGGTAATGGAGGTACATCTCTTAGCATTGAGGTAATGTTCAGAGTTCTGACAACAGTCATAGGTGTCAGAATGGCCTTTGTGCATGATGTTAGCATCACATGGCTTGGGAATGCTACCACCCACTTTACTGTTATATACAAACATTTTCAGCCAGGGTGCCTTTGTGTTCTCCTGCACCTCAGAAGGGTAGATCCCAAACATGAGAGGACATGGGTCCAATACCCTGTGTGACACCAGTCATGTCTGGTCATCAGTTTGATATGGAGTCCACTGCAATCACACCGTGGGTTCTATCTGTCAGTTAGTTTGCAGGAGAACTTCTGATATAGTGGTTGATGCCTAGCCAAGTGTGTTTGAATATGATTCCTGGGTGGAGAGTGGTCTCTGAGTATTAGAAGGGTTGCCTATATTGTTAACTATTCCATACTGTCAAATAGTCATTGCGCATGGCACTACACATTTAGGGCGGTGGATTGTCTACACCAACCTCTATGGTGTTTGACAACTGTTGGCCTTGCAATGTGGACATTGGGACATATACTAAGCCATCAATATAAGAATTTAGCAACCCCCCCCCAATGGATCCTGTTATTATACAATCACACCAACATCCACACAGTATACTGATGACAGACAGAGACACACACACACTCACAAACACGCTTGCCAGCACTGAGTTTAAAACCCCTACCTATTTACATATTGCTACTGCAGTGTTACGCATTTATCTCATGTGCCATAAAAATGGATGTAGTCCCAAGGTACTTCTAAGGTGAGGAACATTACCAGCCCTTGTAAATATTGTCATTGGGTGATCTAGCGGGTGAGAGATTTCATGAAATACTTTACCCTAGACACACATTTACATTTCCAGGACGCACCATTGACCTTACATGGTTTAGGGTTGCCATCAGATACTTCTAAGGTGAATTATATCTGCAGGACTGCAAGATTAGGGCATAGAGAAGTGCACTGGGTGGAAATGGGGCCAAAACCTTTAGGGCACAAACATATATATTCATATATACACACTTGCCATGGATGAGATTCAAACCTCTACCTATGCAGTTATTGGTACTATATTGTTACACATTTATCACACATGCCACAGAGCTTATAGGTAGAACAGTGTTCAAACATACATCTAAGTTGAGTGACATCAGCAGCCATTGTAAAGTATTACACTTTGAAATGTACTGGCTGTGTATGGACACAAAATACTTCAACCTACGCACACACTTTTACAATTGCTAGAACTGAGATTAGAACTCCTACTTAAGTAATGTTTTGCACTACATTATCACGCAGTTATCACGAGCAGCATGGAGCTTATATATTGAAGAGTTGTCCAAAGGTATCTTTGAAGGTGAGTGACATCAGCAACAGTGCTAAAGGAAGTGTAAGGGAAGTTTAGTGAGTGTGAATGGCCTCAAAATCATCTCTCTTCAAAGACACACACACTCTCTCTCACACAAACACACCCATTTTCACAGTTGTTAGGATCAGAACTCCTACTTAACTCGTTTGCGACACTATAGTATTAAGCAGCTATCGTGAGCGCCATGAAGCTTATAGGACTGGAAGCTGCCCAAAGGGTTATTTCAGGGTGGCAATGTAATGAGTCTGAATAGCCTCAAACTCCTTTTTCTAGAAACACACACACACACACACACACACACACACACACACACACACACACACACACACACACACACACACACACACACACACACACACACACACACACACACACACACACACAAACACACACAAAACTTTATATTTGACAGGACTGAGATTACAAATACTACATGAATACTTATTTGTACTATAATGTTACACAGATATTACAAGCACCACTGAGACTATAGGGATGAGGGCTAACAAAAGTAATTTCTACAGTGAATGACATCAGCACATCATGTGATAGAGGCCAATTGGATATGTACTGGGTGGGAATGGCCTCATAATGAGATTCTCTCTGTCGCTGTCTGTCTCTCTCTTCCCATGTGTCTGTGTGTGTATGTTTGATGTATTATATTATGTTGGCTTAGATATGTGTGAGTATTCCTATCCAATGTGTTGTGTGTGAAGTATAAATGGTGTACAATTTGGTGTGTGTGCACAGACATCTGCGAATAACATATATCTATAGTCCACTGTGTTGTCAGACATGGGCTTCATTTCTCTAAGTGTAGGAGCATGCCCAGTATGACCTTCTATATTGAGTGTGTGCATCCATTGCAGAGAGAGTTAGACTCCAGTTCAGGGTTTTGTGTGTTACAGCTATACCTAGCAACCTGTTTCTCCAGGATATCTGTAGAAAGATTGCCAATATGGAGACACAATGGATGTAACATATGGGGGATACTGTAACTATTGCTGTCTGTGCTGCTTGGCTGGTTGTAGCATAGATTTTCTGACATATGTTTTGTTTTACACTGTGATGTATTATGTCATCAACTGCTGACAGATATCATTCTTTGCTCACAGTTATTTACCAGGGAAATATAAGATGAATGAAGCTGAGACCAATATTCTGAGGCATAAACAATGCATTCTGGCACACTCCTGCATATGTGGAGGGGTAGCTACATATAATAGACTGGTGGGTATGTGTAAATAGTCCAGCACATTGGTAGTATGATGGCTGGGGATCCCCTTCCTGTGATTTTCTCAAATTAACAGAATGGTCATATCCTGCTTGGGCCCACACCTCACAGCTGTACAGATACACCCAGATTATCCAGAGGCAGGACTCATATATCTGGTCAGTTTGCCTTCACATTGTGGTTTGCAAGCAGTTTTGTTTTTATTCATTCATGGGTTTGCAGTAAGGGGTAGTATGGGCGGACATAGGAGTTTCAGACTTCACACACTCCATGACATCCATGCTTCTACATCCCCCTCTGTTATTCTCTCCTCTTCCTAACATTATGAAAGCAATATCTCAGAGGTATCCCTATAGTTGGGCCTTTATCCCAGTAGTATTTATGGCCTGGTCCACAGTTCTTGCAGTAGGACATGGGGAGGCATGCTACTGGCATTTGTCAGCATGGCCTTGCATTTGTTTTCTGTTTACTGTGTTAGGTTGTTAGTTAGGACCCCCTGACATTCCGTACATTGGCATTATAGGTGAGGCATGGGCCTTTGCCAGAGGACTGTAGGCCATTTAACAGTGCTGCAGCCCATCTGTAGCAGGCCAGTGCATTCTATCACTCATACATTACCAGGATGCAAGCCAGTGGATTACCCTGGGGTGACAGTGGTAAGTGGTTGAGGTGTTCCTGCCAATCCTTCCTGTTCATACTGATCCACAAGTCTAGATGTGGGCAGGTTGCTGCTTACAGCTAGGGACATACCTGCATGGACACTTATTCAGCATGCAGCATCATGTATGTATTCCCATACAGAGATGAGTTCATCCTGTACTCATTCTCTGCAGTAAGGATATGACCTGTGATAAACCTGTGGCTGATGGTGGGGTGAGTTGGGTGTATGTATGATATGGAAGCTACTAGCACTTGACTCACAGATATACCTGAGACATTCACCTTATTCTGCCTTGTGTGTGGACATGGGCAGCCTGTCATTACTTTATAACTGTGCCTTTTGTGGTCTGCCAGTGATTAGCCAGACTATCAGTATTCCATACTAGTGGGACAACTAATGTGATGCTAACCTCTATGTATATTTCCAAAATTGTGTGCAGTTGATGCACTCTGTGTATGGCACTCCCACCTGTGTATTATTTCTATGTATGGGTCCCCATTCATGACATGTCCAGCTTTCCAATAGTGACAAATATTGACATCTGGACAGTGAGTATGTACAACTGCTGACATAGGTGTAGCTGAGAAGCAGTGTGGTTGGCACTGCAGTTGTTGGAACATGGCCCTGTCAACCACAGTACTGTACCTAGGCCAAGGAGACACAACCATCCAGACTACATGCTGACCACTTCCAGGCAATATTAAACACACAACAAACTTACCACACTGACCCCTGCATATTGTACACATGCAACAATCTATCATGTAGATTGGGACAGCTCTGACAATCTGTGCTCCAGTGATATTACTCCTCAAACTTACATGTTACTGCATTTCTACATGGGATTGTGGGAGGGGGTGCACACCTGAAGACTTTAAACATTTGCAATAACTGTACTGGTACTTCAGTTACTCTGTTGGCTTCCATTTCATATTGTATTGTGACCTATCATGCAGAAAGGAGGCATATCAGTAGAGTACACATGTTAGATTTTAATGGCATAAATTTCAGTTTCAGACTGCTTACCCTTCATAACTAAAATGCAGCTGCCAGACCTGTTGTAGTATGTTTGTGTAGGTCTGGAGGGGGGCTGTTCACCATTGCCATCATTTGGGGGCCTTAGGTCGGCCTTTCTTTATGGTCATCTACACCTGTCCTGCTGGGTGAGGCTGGTGGTGGGTATGTGACCCTCACTGACATCCATGTGTGTGACCTATTGACACCCACAGTTATTTGGGCCATCACATGTACTGCGGTGGGAGTTGTCACCTTGTGTAGTACTACCTAGTATGTTGACAGCAGTATTTGTTATGGATTTCCTTCTGTCCCATATAGCTGTCAGCTGTCTGCTGCTATCTTATTCAGCCACCCAATTCCCTTGCATGCTTGCATCCATACCATATATACAACTATCAGAACATACTACTGCATTCAGTAATTAATAGGAAGGGTGACTTACCTTGTTGCTGGGCCAGTATTGAGGGTGGTGCTGGAGGGCTGACTATGTCTGATGCACGCAGTACACTCCCTATACATGATAAAGCACAGGTAGTGTCATGTTTGGCATCCATTTTACTGTATGTGTGAGTTGGAGAGAGGTATCAATCCCTGGGTCCCAACAGTGTAAGTCTGTGTGCTATGCATTGCCTCTTTGCCAGGAGCAGGGCATACTGGGCACACCTCCATCTGCCTACAGGGGCAGGCTCAGGAAGTTCCTCCTCTGAGTCCCTCTGTTCCTGTGGTGGCCTTGGTAATGGTGGGGGGCTGTGCGGCCCCTCCCCATGCTGTTCCTGCTGCAGCTGTTTCCATAGGATCATATTGTGTAGCATGGCACATGCTATGAACATTTGTCCACATGTAAGCTGGGGAGTGCTGCAAGGCTCCACCGGATATGTCAAGGCAGCAGAACCATGAATTGAGCATCCCAAACACATGCTCTACAATGATCCTGGTTTGTGTGTGTGCCTCACTATGGCATCCTTGTTTGGGTGTGTGTGTGTGCATTTCTGATGGGTGTCATCAGACATGGCTCCAGTGCATAGCTGGGTGGTGCTTTTATGCAGATGTGCTTGCAGTCTATAGCACCAACTACCTCAGGGTATTCTGCTATATGGTGGAAGAGACTCATACTTCTGGTCGATGCCTCACGGGTGTTGGAAAAATATATGTGCTCATTGGCATGTGGTGTCATGGCATCCAGCAACTGGTGGAGTACCCTGGATGCTGATGCCTATGAGACCCCCATGATATCTCCAGTTGGTCTTTTTAAGGTACCTATGGCTAGTATTCTTAAGGCTAGAAATACATCGGTATCCACTAGGATGGGTTCCCCTCTGTTGGTTCTGTGTGTGAGGTGAGGAAGGCACAGCCGGACGATTTGCTGTAGAATGCCCTTGTCCACCCTATAGTGCTCCAGTATCTCCAGCTCATGTAGCCCCTGGTAGGTTACCCTCAGCCTGTACACTCTTCTCTTCCTCCTCAATGTGGGTTGGTTGTCAGCATTCTCCTCCTCACCACCCCCAGTCTCTAGCATGTATTGATGGAGTAAAGCAGCAGGAGCCTCTAACATTTTTAGTTAGTTTTTCTAGTTAAAAATCCTCTGTCTGTGTACACTGGTAGTGTAGAGTTTGTGGGAAAAAACAGTCTGAAAGCTGTTTGCATAGTTTATAGTAGTGTGCTGGGTTGCTGCATGTGTAATTGGCTGATTCTGATACATTCCACCTGCCAGCTATGCTAGTTCTCCTTGACTGCCTTCCTACTGCTGTTCCCTGTCCCACTTCCTCCCTGTTTATACCCCAAGGAGTGCCGCACATACCCAGTGCTTAAATGTAAACAGTGCTGCCATTTCCTCTTTTTTTTTCTGTTTATGTGTAAAACTCGGTGCGCACCATGCATACCCACTTAGGCTATGTACACAGTACTCAGGCACATCTGACACACCCCCTTCCTATGCTTAGTTAAGTGCAAAGATGGGCCACAGAGCTCCAATGAGCTTAAAGCATGCATGACACACACCCTTATGAAGTCATCCAGCTCTTAGACTTGCACTGTTGTATTGTTGCACTTACACGGTTAGGTACAAACTGACACTTTAAAGAAATATGCGATTCAGTATAACTCCCCTCATTTGCATACCCCAGTGTGTAGGTCATTAGTTACTGCACTAAAATTGACCCTTTTATCTTGACAACCAGTGCTCTCTGGTATTGTTTACATCCTGCATGCCATAGATTATAATGGCAAAATGCAGATTTAACTTAAAATTGAGTTTTCCCATTTTTTTATTTTTGGCACGATCCCGTTTGCGCGCCACTGCCCTATGCTTAAACTGCCGAGATTGGCCCCCAAAAAAGTTTAATTTTTATAATAATTAATCGATTTTTTTAATGCCAATGGCCTTATATTTGGCCAGTGGCATGTCTAATGTACATAATACATGCTTTTTCATGAGCTGTCATGCCTCCGTTTTGCCAGTTGCAGAAATGTACTCAGTTATAGTTCAAATACATTTCTGCACTGACACTGTTCTAGCACGGAGACCTGGCAGCTTGTTGAATCACTTAATCACCTCATTTGCATGGTTTTCACCAGCAAATGAGGTGAATTTTATGCTGTCATTGAAAATAAAGTGAAGAGAATTTAACTGAGTGCTTCTGCTATCCTTTTTTTCTTTGTTTGTTTTTGTGATTTGCATGTTTGCCAGTTTTCTGTGCTGGAACAGTGTAGGGCCACTTGTGTACGTGAAAACGACACTAACCTGAATCGCTCGGTGGCCATTTTCCATTCAGGAGCTCCTATGCTGTTCATGCACGGAATTTTTGGCTTCCTGAATCCCAGGGTTAGAACTGCCACTTTTCTAGAGCAGTTGAAGGTAGACTAGTCTGCCTGAGCTGGCATTCACAGAAGGAGGCTTTAAGGGAGATCGTTTCAGTGGCCAGAGGGCTAAGTAGTCTGTTAACTCAGTTTTTTTCTTCTTGTCCTGTATAAAACAGGCAACTAGAATTGAAATTTCCCTTATAAAACTATCCCTGAAATTTCCACAATACTTATGTGTGCATAGAACAGATCGTTTCTATACTGAGAAGCAGCCCCCCCCCCCCACTTGAGCTTGGTCTTATGCAGTCTAAATAGTAGTAACAAAGGTAGTCAGCTGCAAACCCCTTTAACAACATCCCCTGGTAGAACAAGAAATAAGGATCTAAAGACATGAACATGACCATCCCTGCAAACTCTGCAGGTGGTCTGGGGAATAAGGCATTCCGAGGCAATACAGCAATTGCCTCCTGTATACTGTCAAATCACCTAACAGATATGGTATGTGAGAGATGCAGTTATGCTATGACACTGTAGGCAAGGTTCTCATTTATAAGAAAGTGTAATACCAAGCATGTTTACAGTAGCACACACACACACACACACACACACACACACACACACACACACACACACACACACACACACACACGCAGACATACATGCACACACATATGCACACACACATGCACACACACATGCACACACACACACACACACACACACACACACACACACACACACACACACACACACACACACAGATGCAGACACACATGCACATACATGAATACACACATGCATGCACACATGCACACACACATATATACACACGAGCACACACACACACACACATGCACACACACAAAACATACACGCACACAAAGACACATGCAGACACACATGCACATACACACACACATGCACACACGCACACATACACACACACACATACACATGCACACACACGCACACACACGCATACATGCACACACACAAAATACACACACATGCTTGCACACATGTGCGTGCACACACACACACATACTACAGCTACCTCACATATTATGGGCCAGACACATACACCCCCTCATATGCTTTGGCTCTTAAATGTAATATCTCTAAATCACAAAGACCTCCTCAACAGTGCACTCAAAAAAGTTCCCTCGGCTACCTATACAGCAATCAGTGAAAACAACACCCAACAAAACACGTGCTGTCACATCCCGCCCACTATAAAATCATGAAAACTGATGCACTGAGACAGCTGTCACCTCAAGGAATAAGCACAAAACATACACTAAAAACAAACAACCCAGACAGAATACCAATATTAATTTGTTAGATAACAAAAGGAAGAAAGTTGTAGCTAAAATTTTGAAGTACAACACCCAGCAGGATAAAAAAATCTTTCACCAATTATAAGTCTACTAAAGCCAAATTTGAGCTGAAAACAGCCTCCCAGGCCAAGGACAGCCACGAGGCTTTCTTTAGCTATGTCTACAACCTAAAAGGCACCACACAACAATGTGCAGAAGAAATTGTAAATGGAGACACTACACAGATCCAAAAGATGTAACAAATCTAATGGCTTGAAAATTCAGCTCCAGTTTTCCCTCTCCCTCCCAGACACACCTTATAAAATACTATTGAATATACCACCCCCCCCCAACTACCACTAAGAAGCAGGTCCTTTATGTACTGGTCCTTGATGTACTTCTCCAAAGCCAAAAATACCACATTGTTGGACCCCAATAATGTCTCATGATGTCTCCTAAATAGCACAAAGAATAACCTATCAGGGCCACTAGAATCATTACTTTCCAGATTGACTTTGTGTCATGCAAATGGAGAACTATAATGGTTATCCCTCTGCACAGGGGTGGGCTATCTATGGCCCGAGAAACTACAAAGCCATAAGCCTGAACAGTCTGAGATGCAAAGCCTTGGATAGAATGATCATGGAATGATTAGAAAATGAGATAGGAAATCTTGAGACACTGGCTCCAAACTTTTGAGAAAGTCAAAAAGCCAAAGGAGAAAAGCAAAATGGTGTATACAGCCTCCCTGGACTTGGATAAGGCATTTTATATAATACCCCACTAGGGCATTGGAGACAAACTCATGTAATTAGGAATAAACCTCTATGTCAGCCACTGTATAGCTGGGTGGCTCTCAGATAAGACTCAAGAAGTTAAGATAGGTGAGTTCACTGCCACAAAGAGGCCAGTCACTATCAGGGCCCTTCAGGGTGCTAATCTTGGTGCACTTATTTTAGCATCTACTTCTTTGAACTTAAGACCAACATCAAGCGCTTCTGGCTGACCAAGACTGGCTGGCTTAGAAAAACAGCTGGTGTCAGAGCCATGGTTCATAGGTTCATAGGTAGGTACTATGCTATCTGCCTGAAGGCATTTATAAGCCTAGCCAGAATGTGTTGGCTTTCGCTGCCCCCTTAGATTAGTTCCCTGTGCCTCTGTCCAGCAAAGCCACTGAAGTGATCCCCGGAGTAAACTTTCTGTTTCCCATCCACTCGTCAAGGTTATGCTTGAAGAGTGTTAGCAAGGAGCTCTGCCTAATGTAGATTGGAATCTTGTTCCAAAGCATGGCAAATCTCTGGGACAGGAATCTATCCCTCCTGCATGTCCTATTTGTTGTTATGGTGAGGTTTAGACCCCTAGAGCATGTGGTTCGAGGGGATAAGGTTTCTTTAGGTGGAGCATGCCCATCAATTCTGGATTGGACATGGCCTTGTATGTAAGGCAGAGATCACCTCTGAGTAGGTGGTATGCGACCGAGTACAGTTGGAGTTTCTTCAGTCCAGCTGCATAGGGCATCTCATTGAGGCCAATGATCCTCTTGGTGAGGTACTTCTGTGGTCTTTCCAGCTGTTGCAGGTGTCTTGTAAGTTACATCCCAAATGGGGCGTTGTACTCTATGATGGGTCTGATGAGTGATGAGTAGAGGGGGCACAATGACCTCTTTTGATCTGGATGCAAATCCTTTTGGGATAAGGTGGGCCACGTAGAAGGATTTTCAAACCACTTTGGGAATGTGATTATCAAAAGAGAGATTACTATCTACTTGGCTCCCCAGATCCCTTATTACATCTTCCGTATTTAGGGGACTACCACCTATGTGGTAGTTTGCGGGCACTTTGTTTTTTCCAAAGGGGATGACTATGCACTTTTTGGCATTTAGCTTGAGGCCATGATTTTGACACCAGGTATCCATCTCAGTGCACCATTTTTTCTTGCAGTATACACTTCTTACCTGGTATACGTGTGGAGGGAATGTTTATTAACACTAACTAACTGTTTCTACACATACTCCCGGATTCCAGGTTGATGTTGTGCACATAGCTATCCAACTCTTTATGCACAGACTCTGCCCATGTGTTGACCACATGCTGGGGTGCCATGACATATCTCGAATATTGCCCTCTTTTTCCACCTTTAATGACCTGACACACACATATACATGCTTTCCTCCACAGTTATATTATGTAGCACAGTGTGGGTGACAGTGACCAGTGATACTTTATTATTCAGAGAAACTGCAGCACTCATAATTCCCTACAATGCCAGTGTGAACAGTACCTGTACAGGTTATAACGGTCTGTATTTCTCAGCACAGTGTTTGTATCCAACGTACCTGTGTGAGCAATGTTTGTTAGCACTACCTGACTGTTGCCACACAAGGTTCCAGATTACACATTAGTATTATGCACATACATCTCGCTCTGTTACTGTACACACTCTGGTCACAGCTTGACAACATGGTAGAGTAGATAGGACATACCTGAAATATTACTTCCCTAACAGTTTCAGGGGTTGCTACAGTGACAGGTGTGTTCTCATAGATGTTTGACAATCCCTTGTATTCCCTGTTTGCTGGCTAAACATCTGGGATCATCCCACAGACTTGTCAGGGGACAGGGGGACAGGCAGTGGATATGGGCCCATATACTGGACATTCTGGCTTCATCTGTACAGTCATGGGGTATGATTCTGTATGCAGCCTTATTCCACTCCCAGGATTCAGACCATGGCTGTGTCTGCTACAGCTTAAACACTGTCCATCACAGTTGTGTCTGTTATATAGATATTGCTGTATATCTCCTATCTGCTTTCTGTCTTATTAATCCCCTGTTCTTTTGCATTCTGACCTTGTATTACAACACTGTTATACAGATTTCCTAGGCAGTTATATGCTGTAGGACAGTGTGGGTGACAGTGATGTGTAATACCTCATTATTCAGAGCAACTGGATATCATTCTTGTATTTCTGGACACACTGTTGGTATCTGACAGACCTGTTAGAGGAAAGTTTATTAGCACTACCTGAATGTTCCCACACACAGTACCATATTCCACATTACTATTATGCACATATAATTCTGTTACTGTACGAACTCTGACCACAGCTTGACAAGTTCGGGTGTGAATGGAACATACGTTGCTACTTAGTCACATAAGGTATTGGGGAGTTGCTAGTGTGCCAGCTTTGTTCTCATAGCTGTGTGTCAATCAGTTGTATTTCCTGTTTGCTGCTTATATGTCTGGGATCATCCCACAGATTTCCCAGGGGGACAAGTTGATAGGCAACAGATATGGGCCACTTTAATAGACATTCTGGACATGTCTGCGGGGCGGGTGGTGGTGCATGTTAACGTTGTCACCACAGCACAGCAAGAGGTTCTCCGTTCGATTCTCGGCTGGGGCCTCTCTGTCTGTGTTGTTTGTTCTGTGTGTGTTCTGGGGGTCCTCCCCGGTCATCTCGCTCTCCCCACTTCCAAATTCAAAAGAGCATCATTCTCCGCATTCCTCCGCTGAAAACAGGCTCTGTGGAACCTAGTCGGACTTTCCCGGTCAACAAATGTTAAATAAATAAATAAAATAAATAAATAAATAAATAAAAATGTCTGCACAGTTGTGGGGTATGATTCTGTATGCAGACTACTACTGACAGGATTCATACCGTGGCTGTGTGTGCTCAAAAAACTACAGTTCACATTTCAGTTGCATGTGCTATTCATTTTTTATTGCCTGCATTTTCTCTGTTTACTATGTGTCTCTCAGTTGTACTAAATGGCCTCTGGGGATTACACCTGTCATATACAGGCATTCCTTCACATTCAATTCATGTTGCATGGTGTGGGTAACAGTGCTTAATACAACAGTACTATTACATGATTACAAATCTACATTACGTTATGATACCAGGATATACACATACAGTCCAGCAGTTAGACCTGTTTTGTCAGGCTATTACACTTTTATTGACATACAAACAATATGAAACTCTTCCTGCCATATTCTCTAGTGTATGCAGTACTTGCCTTGAACAATACAGGTTTTATACAGGCAATTAATGTACTACTACTTTTATTTTTATTTCCTATGACAGTAAATGCATGAGTATTACTGACCTGCCTTACATTGCAACCTCACCAGGCGACTGATGTGCACCTCCTGGTTTGTGGCCTGCTCCACTGCAGCTGTTGGGGACATAAGAGGAATATTTAATATTTATCCATACCTATGTATGATATACCTGAGCCGGCAATTATTACACACATACTGGGGTGATACTTGCACATGGCTGGAACATCCCCTGCCACTCTAGCCTCTTGGAGTCACTTCTCCAAGAGGTCCCCCTTACGCCACTTCAGGTTGGCATAGTGGTGCTTGACCTGCTCACAAGTTCAGGGTATGCCAGTGGCACTGGTGAGGTCACGGGCAAGATGGTCCTAGCCCTCCGCCTTATATTGGCAGCCCTGGTACTGGCCCTGCAGCAGTTTCTGATTACGGTCTTTGACAAGGAGTCCTGCCATGACTTTGGACTACTGGATGTACCAGTGCTGCGCCCAA
Organism: Protopterus annectens; assembly: GCF_019279795.1. Lineage (NCBI taxonomy): Eukaryota > Metazoa > Chordata > Ceratodontiformes > Protopteridae > Protopterus > Protopterus annectens. The sequence goes on along the minus strand of NC_056734.1, from coordinate 650,601,583 downwards.
AAGCGTACACCTTCTCCCCTTACTGCCATAGTGCCTGTAAGGGGAAGCTACAAACAGTTATGAGATGTATTCCTGCCTCTTGAGTTTAAGTAGGGTTGATTTCCCGCACTTTACTGTAATTGGCTGGTTTTGAAAAGGTTAAGCTATTGGTAAACCTGCTTAACTAAGGTTGGCATTGTTTAAAGGGGTATACCACTGGGCACAATTAGTTAGCTGGTCTACACATTGCTTATACCTCCTATGCTGGCCTGTGCAATGCTTAGAGTTGCTTACATTAGACTTTGCATTATATTCCCTTTTTGGCATTGATTTCTTATTCATTACATCGTATATATCTGCCTGGTATCCATGATTTATGTGTACATACACTCTGTGGGGTTCTTGTGTTTTACTGGAGACTTCAACACTCTATTACAATTACACCTCACTTCTGAACTAACTGCTGTACTCCAGTTCACATATTTATGTTATTTAGTGGGTTATGGAACATATGACTGTATACTGATTCCTTTCACAAGTTCAGTTTGGTTTTACTATGGTAAGGACTTGTTTGCTGATATCTCATTCTTCTGGACTTCTGTGATGGCTTGGTGGGTAAGTACTGTGACAATGGTGTATAGGGTACTGGGTTCAAGATCTGCATGGCTGTTTATTTTGTTGATGGGCAGAACAAGGGTCGTTGGATATAGACTGATTAAGGCACTTTTGAGCAGTTGTAAGCAGGTTTGCGTGACGGTAAGCACTGCTAACCTGTTGTTACATCTGTTTACGAGAGTTAGCTTTAGAATTGCTTAACCAGTGTAGGCATTGCTTACCACCATGCAAACGGGCTTAAGCCCACTTACTAGTGCTTAAATATTCTTACTACTGCTTATTTGTGCTTAAACATGTTTTCTAGTGCCTTATTCATTATGACACTGACACCTCATATGTGCATTTACTGCAGTACTCCAGTTCATAAAAATATGTTATTTAGTGGGTTATGCAACATAAATATTACTCATTACGTGCTTTGCCATTGAAAATGGAATCGACTGCAGTAGGACTCGAACCAGGAATGCCTGCTTGCAAGGCGAATGCTCTGCCCACTACACTATTGCTATGCTACTTCATTTGCATATATCTTCCTTGTTATCCTCTTCAGCCATTTAAACTGCATCAACCATAGCTAAGTGATGGTCACACCCACGCATGTACGGTTAGCTTTAATCGGAATTAAAAAAAAATAAAGGGTTTCTTAATTTTATTTATGAATACTGTTGCTGTTGTACATGAGGGGGACTGTTGGTGGGGATATGTGGTCACCTATGAGCAGTCCTGCTCATTTCATACCCCTTTCTGCTGTTCTTCATTGCTGAGGCATGTATATTCTGAGAGCTCTGCTCTCAGACATGCCCACTGCACTCTTACATGCTCCATGTAAGCCTAGGAGCTCAGGCAGTCCGCCTCATTACTATGCATGACACACTGCTGTTCTGCTCCTAAATGGCCACCTCCATGCAGGACTAAGCTAGTCCTGCATGGAGGAATCGCAAATCTGAGGGTTAGTGTTTTAACCCTTTACATTTAAGATACATAATAAAATATTCTGTATTGTTCAGAGCAGGGGGGTAACAAGCATTGAGTCTAACCTGCCAACTATATTCTAGCCACCCCAAGTCATCTTCTGGATTAAATGAATTCTCTACATTTTTTGGACTGTCCACTACAAGGAATTTAAAGTTAACTTTACATGAACCATGTTTATAATGCTTCCCCAGGGAATTCCTTTCATCTCCAATAGAAACTGCGTATTTATAATTGTATATTCTTTTGTACAATTCTCTTGTAGTTCTTCCTACATAAAAAGATTTACATTCTAAGCAAAAAGTGATATAAATTACATACTTAGATTTGCTTGTAAAAACCTCATTGACAGTTTAACATTATTCAAAGTACGTTCTGTTTTTTCATGAACAAATAGTTACACATGTTACAGCTGTAACACTTAACCAATCCATTTCTGTCTACCTGACTTTTGGTATGGTCAACTTTCTTTGAAAGAAGTTTTTGAAACTTTGCCTCTTTTTTGGGAAAAGAGAAGCTTATGCCCTATAGTTTCTCGTAACTCCGTTTGTCCGCCAAACAATTTCCACTTATTTGTTATTATTTCTTTTATCCTCCCTGAGTCCAAACTATTCACAATAGGCATTCTTACTTTTTTTACTGTTTTTTATTTTTATTTACTCTACCTTTTTTTCTGTTTCTTGTACCTCTCTGAGTTGTAACTTTAGCTCTAACATCTGTGACTAATGTTTTTGGATAACCTCTTTGATAAAGTTTTTCACAAAATTGTCACTTTCTAACCAAAAATTCTTCCTTTCTTCTCAGGTCACCACTCATCAACAACTGTCCTTTTACTATATTTTTTCTTTGGTCTTGGGGTGCATGCTACTATAGTATGATGTTTTTAATTTTCTATTTAAAAAATGTTGTGTTTAATTTGTTTTGTCTTGTCCTTAAAGATCTTTACATCCAAATTTATTGTTGTTAAATTAAATTGGCAGGTAAATTCCAAAAAAAGTACACACACTGTTGATGTAGGTCTTAAATTCAAAATTAAGAAAACATCATCAATAAAATGATACAATGCCACAATATTATTTTGGTACTTACTATGTAATATATGAGTGGTTTGCCACCCATACATATACAGATTGGCATAATTGGGGACCATTGCCACTCCATTTGTTTGATGGATAAAATCACTACTAAATGAGAAGAAATTATAATTAGGAATAACATCAAGCAGTTCCATTAATATTCCTACAGTATTGTAAGAATATAACTTAGATTTAATTAATTCAAGCCTCACTGTCTCCATGCCTTCATCATTAGGTATTACTATATACAATGATTTTATATCCATAGTTACCAGTAAATCACTTTCTTCCACATATATTTCTTTGATTTTTTTTCCAAGAAATCAAAAGTGTTTCTGTTGTTAACCACTACCCTCTGTAAGTGTTTGTCTACATAGATAGCCATACTTTCTGGTTTACTATGTAGACTAGACACTATTGGTCTTGTGGGGGGTCATTTTCCAAAAATCCTACTTATTTTTGGATTTGCAATAGTAAAGTATGTTTTAGTACCCTGAGTAATTCTGGCTATATAAAACCAATCTTCAACTAAAGAATCAATAAATTAATAAGCTTTTTTAATTTATTTGAATGACCCTTTCTTATAAAAATTCACATCAGACAATAGGTCATACATTTTGTTTTCATTCATTGCTCTATCTAGAACAACTATTGCTCCCCCTTTATCAGCTTTAAATACTAATAGATCATCATTTTTAATAAAATCAAAAGACAATTTGTTTTCCCTGCTGGACATATTATAGTAAAAACCTTCACAGTTTAGCCATCAAGCCCCATAAATCACATCCATAGTGTTACAGTTATACCTCCCTTGAACTTTGATAGCCTTCCCTTTAATTATTATGCTGTCACCCTCCAAAAAATATCTACATATACTACATCACCCACACTTAGTCATTCTCAGACATGAAGATTTGTTGTAGGAAAAACCCAATGAAGATCGCGTAACTGGATTTATGTGCATACTTATGACATAAAGAAGAAAAAGACAACTAATGTTCTTTTTAGACACTTGTAGAACTTCTCTGAACACACTTTTAAATTTATTGTGCTAGAAAAGGTAGAAAGGAATCTAAGGGGAGGTCCTTGGTCAGTATATTTGGAGAGACAGAAGGTATGAGGTAATATGGCAATTGCGACTTGAAGCCTATAGGCACCCAGGACTTAATGAAGCAGTTAGCATAGCCACCAAAAATTCAAAGGTTTTCATTTTTTAACCTTATGAGTAGAAAACATGTATTTAGATAGCAATGTATTTTTAAAGTATTTAGGCAACCTATATAGGCTATCTGATTTTTTTAGGTTTATGGTGCTGATCTTTGCATTAGCTATTATTGCTTGCAATTTTTAAGTACAAACTGTTTAAGCATATAAATAGTATGCGGATATGTCTTTAAATTTTTCATCTGGGACTAGTGATCACATGGCTTGCCTCTCTTTGATATTTAAGAAGCACTCTGTGTTTAAAACTATGTCTGAAGATGTTTCTAAAGTTTAAAAAAGAAAGTGCTTACATCATATTAAATGTGGTTTGAATATTAAGTTCGGCTGTGTTGTCGTCCTTTGGACTTGGATTTTGCATTTTGTTTTTATATTCAGTTTTTATTTTGTGTATTTTTTTTTACTTTCTCATGAAGTGCCAGTTCTGCTGAACCATTTATTCAATAGCCCTCCTATATTAGTTTAAAATTTCTTCCATGTTTTCCTTAAATTTACTCTAAAATGGCAAATTCTCTCACCTGTAAATGTTTACCACCCTCTTGTGAACATGGAAAACCCACTAGATGTCTTACTACCTGTCCAGTCCCAATTGTCATGATTTTTAGGGGTGTTGAACAGGCCCCATCTTCATATTAAACTGCTGAAATACATTCTCCAATAGCAGTGACATCCACTGTACCTCCACAAATAACATCATGCACTTATCTCCATATAACTTGATAATACTATTCTGTTATAGGTGTATAGGTCCATAGATCCATAGATTCATAGGTGTTTCTAGGATAATGACCAGGGGTCTTTTTAGCTTAGCCATGCATCTCAAATGTGTGTGACAAGCTGGGTCTTGGTGGCCAAGCATTTATAGACTGCCTCAGTCCGTTGGGGACTTAAGTGCAAGACCAGGGAGGACATTCTGATTTCCTCATCAGCTAAACCAAATTATATTGAATACATTTTGGGAAGAACAAGCAAGGTTTAAGTCACAAAACTGGGTAATCCTGGTGTTATTAGTTTTGAACTTATGCAGATAGTTCAACTGAGCAGGATCCAATGATGCTTTTTTATGCCAGGCATAGATTGCCCCTCCAGAGTCTGTAGGAAATTGTGTATAGGGATAGAGATTTGAGGGCATTCATGCAGTACATGTTTTTTATGCCTTGTATCCTTTTGTGAGGATCCCCTGAGGACTCTGCAGTTGTTATACCAAGTCAGGTACATACTGAATGGGACTTTGTAATCAGTGACTGGTATTATGAGAGTTAAATACACTGGAGCAATAACTTCATTTGACTTGGATGCTGTAGCCTTGATTACACGTTTCACAATATAGAATGATTTCCTAACTATCACAGATATGGTGGTTCAAGGCCAGGTTACTCTCTGCATGCATCCCCAAATCCGTGACTACTGAATCAGCTCTTAGTGTTGTGTTACCAACGAGGTATTTTACAGGGATACTTTACTTCCCAAAGGATACTATTATGTATTTCCTGGCATTGAGTTTGAAACTCAATTTTTGTGAATGACCTGAGCCATACCTCCCTGGACTACATGAAAAGAGACATGGAAGAGCTCTCTGATCATGTAGCCCAGGCCGGTATGACACTGACCCTGAGTAGCTTCCTGCCCTCACCAAGAATGATACCACGGTATAAAGGGGATCTGGTGTCTGTCCACCTGGGATGACATTTTCGACAAGCCACACTGTTTTGCTAGAGACAGCTTGCACCTGTCACCCTTAGGCTTTTGAATACTGTCCAAGGCTCTTGCCACCCCCATAGTGCCTTTTTTAGGCAAGGCTCAAAAGACAAACCCACCACCATAAACAGCACAAGTAACAAAAAACTGAGGGTAATGCTACTCAATGCCAGAAGTCAAAACCTCAAAATGCAAGTACTCGAGGCACTCCTCAGTATGGAGAAAATCGATATATGTGCAGTAACAGAAACCTGGTTTAAGGCTCCAGAGAGCACCCCAGCACTACCAGGCTACAACTCATACCATACATTTCGGCCACAGAACCCAGACTGAACTACAAAAGGCGGGGGTGTATCCATATTCATCAAGGATACCCACACCTCCAGGTTAATGGCACAGCACGATGCTTCAGAGATCATCCACGTGCAACTAACAATGGGCAAAACTGCAATTCAAATTGTAGCTTGCTACAGATCACCCACCATGTCCCAGGACCCCCATTCCACATTTCTGGAAACACGGGAAATATAAAGGTCCTACCAAACACCCTAATATTGGTTGATTTCAATTACCCAAATATTAACTGGGAGAACTACTCAAGTACTAACTCCCTTGCCCAACATTTCCTAGAATTTATAAACTCAAATACCCTGGATCAGCTGGTCAACACTCCCACCAGAGGTGACAAGATATTGGACCTGGTCAACACCAACATGGGCAACCAGTGCTCCACACCGGAGATCAGCCCCTCGCTGGTTAGATCTGACCATAAACAAATCACTTTGGATATCCACATTCCACCCCCACCCCCGGACAAGGAAACCACCATCAAAAACCTTTCAAAAGCAAACTTCATGTTACTTAAGACCAAGTTGGAAAGTTTCAAAGCCCCCCATGCTAAAGAATAATGCTGACCAAGCTGCAAAATCCTTTACTAATGCATTCTATGGGCACCTACAAGAATGCATGGATCATGCTATCCCTAGCAAAACCAAGACTCACTCCTCCAAGAAAAGGAAACCAGTCTGGTGGACTCCTGCCATAAACAAACTATACAACAGAAGGAGGAAACTTGTACAGAAAAGAGTAAAATCCTAAGAAGGGAAGACATCCCTGATCAGTATCAGCAAGAAACTACGATCCCTCATAAAATCATCCAAGGCGAGCTTCAAAAGAAAAATTGCCAAAGACTCCAAAGATAACCACAAGGCATTCTTTAGCTATGTCAAGAATCTAAGTGGCAATGCTCAGATCTGCTCAGAGTTAGAGCAGAATGGCACAGAATACACTGAACTGACTGATATTGCCAACATCCTGGCAGACAGGTTCAGCGCAAACTATGACTGACCAAGTTTGCAGACTACTGCAAACTAGGGGCTATAATTGACTCTCTGGCTGACACAGGCGACCTCCAAAAGGGTCTCATTGAAATGGATACCTGGTGTCAAAATCATGGCCTCAAGCTAAATGCCAAAAAGTGCATAGTCATTCCCTTTGGAAAAAACAAAGCTCCCACAAACTACCACATAGGTTGTAGACCCCTAAATACAAAAGATGTAATAAGGGATCTGGGGACCTAAGTAGATAGTAATCGTTCCTTTGATAAACACATTGCCAAAGTGGTTAGAAAATCCTTCTACATGGCCTACCTAATCACAAAAGGGTTCGCATCCAGATCAAAAGAGGTCATTGTGCCCCTCTACTCATCACTCATCAGACCCATCATAGAGTACAATGCCCCATTTGGGATGTACCTTACAAGACACCTGCAACAGCTGCAAAGACCACAGAAGTACCTTACTAAGAGGATCACTGGCCTCAAACAAATGCCCTATGCAGCTCGACTGAAGAAACTACAGCTGTACTCGGTTGCATACCGCCTACTCAGAGGTGATCTCTGCCTGACATACAAGGCCATGTCCAACCCAGAACTGATGGGCATGCTCCACCTAAAGAAAACCTTTTCCCCTCAAGCCACACACTCTAGGGATCTAAACCTCACCACAACAATAAATAGGACATTCTGGAGGGATAGATTCCTGTCCCAGAGACTTCCCATGCTTTGGAAAAAGATCCCAGTCTACATTAGGCAAAGCTCCTCACTAACACTCTTCAAAAGAAATCTTGACGCATGGATGGGAAACAAAAAGTTTACCTCGGAGCTCACTTCAGTGGCTCTGCTGGACAGAGGCACAGGGAACAAATCTAAGGGGGCGGTAAAAGCCAACACATTTTGGCTAGGCTTATAAATGCCTTTGGGCAGATAGCCTAGTATCTACCTATGAACCTATGAACCTATGTGTAATGATGACTACAGCCATATCACTGTCCAAACCAAGGCTATACGGTAGTGCAGTAAGATTTGTAAGGTACAGATAACAGCACTGACTAGGAAAGTAATGTGGACTACAGGAAAATAGTAGTTGTTAATTGACATCTTTCTCTCCACCCCACCATATCTGCAACAATAATTAACATACCCACCCCCAACTGGTATGCACTGACACCTATGTTCTGATAATGTCCAACTGTCTGATAAATATTTTAATGGTCCCATGCATGTGCTATATTGAATTAGTCCAACATTGGTGGCATGGTGCCATCAATTTACCCGCATGCTGTTCTTATTACCACTGTGGTCCCATATATGCATGTGTTCTGTTTTGTTATGCAACTGTTCCGTATCTGCTGTCTGGGTTAATGAGAATATCTATTCATGCTGTTATACCTAACCCTGGAATGTGTTGACTATTACTAACCCACATATGATGAAATTTAAACACTATAGAATGCTTGGGAAGGCCAGTCCCAGCAGACCCACCTGTCCCAATTCAGCTGGCCATGGCACAGGGCACCTGCATGTCTGGTGTCCAACCTGAGACCTCCCTGTCCACTGGTCCTGAACCACCTGTGGGTGGAACTGCCTCAGGGGATGGGGCTCGCCTCCTGGAAGTGGTCGAAGAAAGGCACCTGTCACCCATCGCCAAGTCAGGGTTGTGGTGCGTGGAGTGCTCAAACAGCAGTTTGGTGATATTCTATGCCAGCTCAATGGCCGCGTGTTGCGATTAGAGAGTCAGCCTGGCTCTGTGACTCAGCCTCCAGCACAGCCACCTTTGGGGCTGTGAAGGTGCAGTGGTGACTACCCATGGGTGTGGACCTCAGACACACTGTTTCTATTAGGGGGCTTGTGGGCTTCTGGTTTCCAAATACCCCTCCCCATCAAGGTGTTTACCCCCAACATGTGTCATATACCACCCCTGTATGCATCTTGTTAGTCTTGTCTGTTTATCTACCCAACCTACCTCCCCAAATATACCTACTACCCCTCCCAAACACTCTCACCTGAAAAAAAAAACAAAAGGGCAATCTGTTCCACAAAAAAATCTCACCCCATACATAGCTGTCCTTTTCACACACATGTCCACTGGACACATGTAATCCGGTCTAACTGGCATCACAATGTATTACTGTTGTCCTCACTCCCTCCCTGGGGTTTGAGGGTCCTAATCAACCTCCAAATTCAGTGTATATGCACAGCTGTTGTTGTAGAAGAAAGGGGCAGCTACGGACCTTCCCTACACCCTTCCTGCACATCCCTGGCTATTTTCCCTATTGTCTTTCCCTCTTTGTGCCCCTTTTTTTACCACTTTCCTATCAATCCCTTTTTCTTTTCTTTTAAAGAAATTAGCATGGTAAGTGGGAGGAAGCAATTTTAAGCAGCAGTAAGCAGGTTTAAGCCTGTTTGCATGGGGGTAAGCTATGCCTACACAGGTTAAGCAATGTAGAAGCTAACTGAGTATGAGAAACTGCAACCGGATGTTAGCAGTACTTACCTCCATGCAAACACGAGCAAACCTGCTTACAGCTGCTTTACAGTGCCTTAATCACTCTGTATCCAATGGACCATGTTCTACACAGCAACAGAATAAACTACCTCTGCACGGCTCAAACCCAGGACCCTGCACTCCATAGCCACAGTGATATACCACTCAGCCATGTCAGCCACACATAACCCTGATGTTTTCAAAAATATATCATCCAGCCCAGTCATTCAACAGTACAGATAATGTATTCCAACATTTACATGTATATGTGTGTGTAAATGTATTAATATCTCAACAGATACAACATATCCATATATATATATATATATATATATATATATATATATATATATATATATATATATATATATATATATATATATATATATATAAATATATATACATGCAAATGCCTACATCTATAGATATATATGTCTACACCTATATGTCTAAATATGCACAGTAAGTTACATATATGTAAGCAGACATATATCTATGTAGGTATATATGGATATAATAATATATATGTAAGCAAATATAAATATATGCCTATATAGGTATGTATGGACATACATCTGTAGATAACAATGGGAAAATAACTAAGACATATACGTCCACATGCACTGTTAATGGGGTTGAGAGGCCCCAAACAATATACGTCTTGTATGAATAGGTATACCCCCCACAGCCAAACATGTCTGCCCTGAAATGCACTACCAAGTGTTGCAGATCCCATAACCAGGACCTGACACAACATGGGCATCCCTAGGATCCATATACACAGACACATATATGCACATACAAATACACACACACACACACACACACACACACACACACACACACACACACACACACACACACACACACACACACACACACACACACACACACACACACACACACACACATATATATATATATATATATATATATATATATATATATATATATATATACAGATATATATGTCACTACACATACACACGCAGAGATATGTACAGTAAGTTACATATGTAGTACGTGCACACAATATGGAACAGCCACTATTCTACAGTTACCACCTTACTAACTGGAGACTGTATGAGCCACCCATAGAAATGACATTCATTGCCTGCAACATATACCCACAGAGATATCAAAGGATATAACACCACACACTGGTGTGCATAAATGGGAAAGCTTTATTTGTGTACTATTACAGTTGTATATGCCATGTCATATAGCTGTTTAGACACGGACATCCATATAACCTGAGTAATGCTACTGTGAAACAGTAATACCAATACAGTAGTTTGGAAAAGTTAACAAATGTTGCTGCCCAGGCCAAGGCCATCAAGTAGTACAATAGCAAAGACTGACTGGCCCACAGGACACCAAACACTTAATGGTAAGTATTGCAGATGTATAGTTCAGAAGCCTCTGTCTACACTCTGTAGACGATCCCTAGGGGGTAAAGACCTCAGTTGACACAATGGGATGTAACTGTTACATAACAAGGCACAACTGACATCATCACAAGCACACTGACAAACAGAACAGTCTGTATGGCAGGTGGCAGTGGGCCTGCATTTAATCAAGGTGGATTGTATGGTAATGTACATGCATATACCTTAAGACAGCTCACCCCTGATGGTCTTCAGGACTTAAGGCTTTCAGGATTCTGTAGTGCTCCCATATACATATGTGTATATATAGATATATGTATACATAGATATACATATATGTATATTTAAATATATGTGTATATAGCTATATATGTTTGCACATCCTATGTGTACAGATATGCATAGTTATGTTGGCATATATGCAGATATTAATAACTATGTGTGCATACATGTCTATTCTGATATACCTACCACTGTCAAAATACATGTGGATATCCATACGTATATGTGCATATGTATCTCTATCTGTATATGTGTGTAGACATATATAGCTCTGTATATGTACACATCTGGGCATTTGTTTGTATAATTATGTACATATGCATATCCATCTATGTATGTCGATATGTATATCTGTATATCTATATAGATATCTGGATAAGTATATGTACATATATCATCACCATATGTCCTGAACATGGAGTGTAGCCATACCTCAGCCCCTGTAGACCTAACTTCATAGTGCAAGGGGATGTTAGGTATGTATAGCAGGTATACTTGTAGAGTATTGCAACTGTCATAGGGATTGTCTTCACAGACATGGTGTGTGCGGGAGGTCATATCTGCTTATAACATGTGCGCCATTGGCTACTGACAAACATCCTAAGGACATCATAGTACAGTACCACTGCTAGCATGTAATGCTCCTGTGGGCTACAGCAGAGATAATGGCCGATATATGTAGACAGTCTAACACACTCTGAACAGTCCAGGGTATACACATAACCCCTTAGTATAAGACATGTGGACCAATCCTGACAATGTGGATGTTAACAGCCATGTAGATGGGTATAACATGTAACTACTGGTAGACATTTGCCCACATAGGTTATGCATTCACACATACCTGTCTGTCCTGCCACATAATAAAGGCTGGTAAGGGGGTACCATGGCCACATACCACCCACTAGATATTGACATGCATCTGTACAGCATCCCACTGCTCTGTATGACATAAATGACTGTTATGGTGGCCCGACAGCAGTACATCTGGCAAGTAACTGGATATTACATCTCACTGGGTACGTACACTAAGCTGCTAGGCATGTAACATAGTACTGTGCAGGCTACAGGCTGACTGGCTCAACACTGGCCTACATTTCCTATGGGAAAATTCACATGTACCTACACATAGAAAGCAGGCTCTACAGGCATGCCACAGCACAGAGTAACATACACCTGTGTGTACGTGCATCACGACAACCAATGTGTACACAGCCACAGCTACATATGGCATGCTAGCATATTATTACAGTATACGGACTATCTGTTCAACACCAACCTCGTATATGCCACACACGCACTCACCCTACATATACTGGGCCGCTACACAGTGTGGTCTACTGGCTGTCTGTGATATGGGACATGTGCATGTATGGCCCTACAAACATATAAGCCGATAGGGTAACATACAGTGGAGCAGCATGCAACATCACATAGAACAGGACCAAGAACAATGACATCTACCACAGTCTGTACACAGGCCAAGGTACACATTAACATGACACACACTGCAGACAATCATCATAAGTACACAGTCCTCAGTACTGTACACACAACCACAGAATGTCCAGGTTATGTCATCAAATATAACCCCTGCTATACATTACATGTGTAGCAGTCTACTATCTGACTGGCTTGTTATGAGATATGATGTCAGTAATTATGGTGTAAAGTACATATGCACTTCTTACTTCATGACATGTACAAAGGTTGTAGCTGGAGGCACATACACAGGGCCAATATTGACATGTTGCTGTGATAACCTCATACATCTACTGTTGTAACAAGGTTTGTTGCACCATATGTCCTTTGAGGGATATGAAGTCAGTAACTCTCACGGCTGTCACCATCTACAGACTGCAATCCTCACACTACCTTCTGCTGTTCGCAGATAGGTGCTCTGTGGGTAACACTTGAAACAAAAGGCACCAAACACTGGCCAGTCTGCAGATGGCCCTACAGATGGGTATTCCCTCATAAACATAGCACTGACATGGCAGGTATGTAAACATGTAGGACAGCCATAACCACACACACCCTGTCAAACCAACATTACTCCAAATGCAGTATAGCAGCACTTACAGTCTGTAGTCAGGTCAGGCACATCCCCCTCCTATGTGTTGACCTGTTTCCACAGTGTATGTTGTTAGAGGTAAACCCCAATCCATTTGAGATGCTGTTTGCCAAACAACAAATCGTGTTCCTGCTCACAGTGAATGAAAAGCCCAACACCAACATGATGTCCCTAGATATTGGTGGGTGTTTCCATGCAATTGGCTATGGGAATGTTACCACAGCTGTTCCACATGCAATCAGCTAGAGGAGGGCTGCAATTCATGCAGAGACCATCAGCTGATCCTGAGCATCACTTAAAATACACATGCTGCTGCCTAAATAAAGCAGATGTAAGTCTCCACATCCACAAGAGAGGCAGTAAGAGAGGCAGACAGAGGCACAGAAAAGCCAGGGAGGGGTAGGAGAGTAAAACTTATGCATGTTTGTGTCACATACCTACCAGTACAAGGTATCAAATCTCCGAAGACTATGTAGTGCTATCCCATGTCCATGCAGTTATTGGATGTGCCACAAAGGTTACATGTTGAGGAGCCCTCAGAATGTATATGTGATGGTGAGTGACATCTGCAACAGGGATATGGTAGCTATGTGGTAGGTGCAGTACACATGCCTGCCTGCATGAATAGGTGTCAGCATCAACACAGCCATACTCTCACAAGGATGCACACGCATTGCTACACTTGGCAGGGCCAGGAATACAACTCATCACTAGTGGGATTGTCACAACACAGCACTGTGCAGGTATCACATGCACCACAGGGGTCATACAGAGGTTATATGTGCAAAGGGTATGTGGAGGTGTCTGACATCAGACAGTGTGCTTCAGAATGCCAGTGGGGGTTGTAGTGAGTGTGAATGTGGTCATATGCATCATACACCACAACACAGACACGGGTGGCAGTACTGACATGCATATGTGCACTGCTTCTCGGGTGTGTTGCGGTTGATGGTGGCAGATAGCTATACAAGGTTAGGTGATGGGTATACCTTGACATCAGGCCACATGACGATGGTCTGCATTGTGGCTCAGGGGTGTAGTGTCTGGAGTTGCCCACACAGGCGGGTATTGTATTCACTATCCAGTCACCTGGGTGACTATTGCATGTGGCCAATGCTGTGCATTGCTTGCCATGTATTTGTTTCTTCTCCAATGATATGGACAGAGTCTGGGATGTGGACACCCCCTACATGCATGTACAGTGACATGTGGAACTGTACTTGGGGTGTCTGGCCCATGTTGTGTACACAGATCATTATCATCAGATGTGCTAGTCCTGGCCTCATGTGGCCGGAACTGTTCCTGGACAGCAGGTTGGCCCTGCACCTACACTGGTAGCATGATATCAGTATTCCCTGGTGTCAGTGGAATCTGTCCAAACAGGGCTTGTGTTTCAGGCATGTTATGTCCTTTTTGGGTCTTATTTGATGGCACCACAGGTGTTGCAGGTGTCCAGTGGGGAACATGGGGGAGGTGCACTGCTGGCATGTACATGCCTATTGGACTGATGGACAGGGTGCCATGCCCTCTGTAGCCCACTGCAATCTCACAATGGTTACTATCAGTGGACAATATGCAGGGTACTACCAATATAGCAGGTGTTTGACTGTTGCCTTGGCAAGTGTGTGTGTGTGTGTGTGTGTGTGTGTGTGTGTGTGTGTGTGTGTATGAGACATGGGTTGAGAGTGTACCCTGGGTGATACAAGGGTTGCTAATGTTGTTCAGCTGGCACTGATGTCACATTTAGAGGTGTGGATTTGCACCCCAACCTCTTGGCTATTTCACATCTGTTATCCCTGTATGGTGGACATTGTGATATATATGTGGCCTACCATAAAAGAAGATTAGAAAACCTACTCCACATAGAGTCCAGTTGTTACGCACTCACAACCACTGCCACATGGGATATCAATGACAAACATGCACACACACACACACACACACACACACACACACACACACACACACACACACACACACACACACACACACACACACACACACACACACACACACACACACACCTGTCATGTCTGGAATTAGAACTCCTACTTAACTAGTATATTACACTATAGCAATACACCATTATAGGAAATGCCATGGAGCTTACTGGAGTTCTCCTTCCCAAATGATGTATTTTACAGTGAATGACAACATCAGGGATACCAAATTAGGGCATTAGAATTGCAGTGAGTGTGACTAGCCTAAAATGCATTGTTCCCTACATACATAGAAACACAGACAATCCACAACTGCCATGTGTGGGGATAGAACTCCTACCAGAGGTCTATATCACACAACAGCATGATGCTGTTATAGGATGCACCATGGGGATTACCGGAGTTCTCCTTCTCCAAAGGTGTATTTCACAGTGAATGACATCAGCAAGTATGCCAAAGTAGGGCATTTGAATTGTAGTGAGTGTGACTAGCCTAAAATGTATTGATCCCTACACAAACATAGAAAAACACACACACAAACACACAATTGCTAAGTCTGGGAGTAGAACTCCTACCTAACTATTCCATCACACTACAGCGATACACAGTTATAGGATGCGCTATGGAGATTACTGGACTACAACCTTCCCATAGGTGTATTTCTAGATGGATGACATCAGCAGCCTTGCCAAAGTAGAGCATTCAAATTGTGGGGAGTCTGACTACCTTAAAAAGCATTGCGCTCTACACAGACAGAGTCAGACAGACACACACAGACACTGACAAACTTGCCAAGACTGGGATTAGAACTTCTACCTGACTAATTTATCACACTACAGCAGTACTCAGTTATAGGATGTGCTACAGAGATTACAGAGCTACAGCCTCCCCAAAGGTGTATTTCTAGGTGGATGACATCAGCCGCCTTGCCAAAGTAGAGCATTTGAAATGTAGGGAGTGTGATTACCGTAAAAAACATTGTTGTCTACCCAGACAGACTAACACACAAACTTGCTAAGTCTGGGATTAGAACTCCTACCTAACTAATATATCATACTACAGCAATATGCAGATATAGGATGCCCTATGGAGATTACTGGGCTACGACTTTCCCAGAGATGTATTTCTAGGTGGATGACATCAGCAGCCTTGCCAAAGTAGAACATTGGAGTTGTAGGGAGTGTAACTACCCTAAAAAGCATTGTTCTCTACACAGACAGAGACAGATACACACATACTTGCCAAGTCTGGGATTAGAACTCCTACCTAACTAATTTATCACACTACAGCAGTACACATAGGATGTGCTATGGAGATTACTGGTCTCCATCCTTTCCAGAGATGTATTTCTAGGTGGATGACATCAGCAGCCTTACCAAAGTACAGCATTTGAGTTGTAGGGAGTGTGACTACCCTAAAATCATTGCTCTCTATACAGACAGTGACAGACAGACACACACAACAAACACACACTCACACACAGGTGCCATGTCTGGGATTGGAACTCCTACCTAACTAGTTTATCACACTCCAGCAGTATGTAGTTATGGGATGCATCACAGAGATTACTGGTCTGCATCTCTCCCAAAGATGTATTTCACAGTAGATGACCTCAGCAGGCTTGGCATAGTAGGGCTATGGGTAGGGCAGTGTGTGCATGCACCATAACCCATTCATCTAGAGGTTGACACATCACATGCGGGCACACACAAGGTCATATTTCACAGATACATGTATACAGCTGCTAGATGACTACTTCCTTGTACAGTCATATTGCACAGCTAGCACATGCACCACATTGTCTATAATGCTGACAGATACTGGTGGCTAGTAACTACAGTGAGTGACATCTGAACCTCATGTGGTTGTGGCCCTTTGGCTGTGTACTGGGTGGGACAAGCCTGGATGGCAGCTTGTCACAGTCACCCTCTTCCACAAATCTATGTACATCTACCTTTGGCTTATTAGAATGTGCTGTCCTTAGATATATGCCTGTATTCCTATCCACTGTTTGTGCAAAGCATGTGTGGTGCATACTAAGGAGTGTTTGCACTAAACATCTGCGACTGCCAGATATGTCTGGTCCACTGGTGTTTGCAGACATGGCCTTCATGTGTTTAAGTGTGTGAGCATGCCCCATATGACCTTTCAGTATGTTGTTGGCTGATATTGCCTTCATTTCTCTAAGTGTGTGAGCATGCCCAGTATGCCCATCTGTATTGAATGTATGGATCAAGTCCAGGTAGTTTGTACTGCAGTGCCGACCATTGTGTTGTACACCTACAGGTAGCATACTGTTTCTCCAGTGTATCCGTTGATTATTCAGCATTGACTACTACTATATTTCTACATAGAATGGGGAGGCACACCTGACTATTTCTACATTTCTAGACAGGATTGGGGGGTGCACACCTAACTGTTACTACATATCTATGTGTGATGGGTTGGGGCACACCTGACTATTTCTACGTAGGATTGGGGGGGCATACCTGACTGTTACTACAGTTCTACGTAGGATGGGGGGGCACACCTTACTATGTCTACATTTCTACACATGATTGGGGAGCACACCTGACTGTTATTACATTTCTACGTAGGATGAGGGAGCACACCTGACACTTGTGCACATTTGCTATGACTTTGGTGGTATGTCTGGTACTCCATTTCATTCTGTATTCTTACCTATAATGCTGACTAGAGGTATATCAGTGTACTACAGATCTTAGCTTTGATTTTCCTACATATTAGTTTCTGACCTCCTACCCTTCAGAACTAATGTCCCACTGCCTGACCTGCTGTAATCTGTCTGTGTAGGCCTGGGGGGGGGTTACCCATAGGCATCATTCAGAGGCCATAGCATGGCCTTTGTTTGAGTTTGTTTACACCTGTCCTGCTGGCTGTGACTGTTGTTGGGTATGTTAACCCCCCTGACTGGCATGTGTGAGTCACTTACCTTGTGGGTGTCCCAGTATTGAGGGTGGTACTACAGGGCTGCCTATGTCAGATGCACATAGTATACTCCCTACACATGGTTGAGTACAGGTAGTGTATTGTTTGGCATCCCTTTTACTGTATGTGAGAGTCAGAGAGAGGTGTTATTCTCTGGGTCCCTCCTGTGTCAGTTTATGTGCTATGCATTGCCTCTTTGTCAAGGCCAGGGCATACTGGGCACACCTCCTTCTACCTACTGGGGCAGGCTCAGTTTGTTCCTCCTCCGAATCACTCTGTGCCTGTGCAGGTCTTGGCAATGGTGGGGGGCTGTGTGGCCCTGCCCCATGCTGTTTCTGCTGCAGCTGTTTACGCAGGATCATATTGTGTAGCATGGCACATACGAGGACAATTTGGGTACATGTAGCTGGTGAGTACTGCAAGACTCCACCAGGTGTGTCCAGATACTGGAACAGTGACTTGAGCAACCAAAACACATGTTCTACTATAATTCTGGTCTGTGCATGTGCCTCATTATGGAGTTCTTGTTCAGATGAGTGTGCATTTCTGATGGGTGTCGTCAGCCATGGCTCCAGTGTGTATCCAGCATCCTCCACTAGGTGACCGTAAGGGATGCTTCCATTGGCAAATCTTTGACATAGCTGTGTCAGATGCCAGATGTGGGAGTTGTGATAGCTTCCAGAGCAGCCAGCACACACATTCATTATTATGCCCTGGGCATCACACATGGCCTCGCATTTAATGGAGGGGAAGTCCTTGCAGTTGATGTAGATCCTACCTTGCTCACCAGGTCATGCTTTGATGTGTATTTTTGTGCAGTCTATAGCACCCACTAACTCAGGGTATTCTACTATTTGGTGGAACAGTTGCATATTGCTGGCCAACACTTCATAGGTGATGGGGAAATATACGTGCTCACCGGCATGTGCTGACATGACATCCAGGAACTGGTGGAGTACCCTGGATGCTGATGCCTGTAAGATCCCCATTATATCCCCAGATGGCCTGTGGAAGGTACCTGTAGCTAGTATTCTTAGGCCTACACATACCTTGGTATCCACTGGGATGGGTTCCCCTCTGTTAGTTCTGTGTGTGAGGCGTGGTCGGCACAGCTCAACAATTTGCTGTAGGAGGTCCCTGTCCACCCTATAGCGCTCCACTATCTCCAGCTCATGTAGCCCCTGATAGGTTACCCTAGGTCTATACCCTCTTCTCCGTCTCCTCACTGTGGATTGGCCGACTGCATTCACATGCTCACCACTCTCAGCCTCTTCCACAAGTTGTTGTATGATAGCTATTACAGCCCCTATCATTTTGCTGTTGTGAGTGTTAAAAGTTCCCTGCTTGTTTACACCAGTGGTGTAGAGTGTGTAAAAAACAGACAGGAAGGTGTTTGCATAGTTTATAGTAGTGTTCTGGGCTTGGCTGGTCTGCTGCCTGTGTAATTGGCTGATTCTGATACAGTTCACCTGCCAGCAATGCTGGTTCTCTTTGATTACCTTCCTACTGCTGTTTTCCCTTCCCATTGCCTTCCTGTTTAAGCCCAGGTGTGTGCCATGCAAACAGAGTGCTCAAATGTGCACAGAGCTGCTATTTCCTGGTTTAACTTTTTTTTCTTCCTTTAAAACCCAGTGCGCAGCACGCACATCCGCTTAGACAATGTAAAGAGTGCTAGACAGATTCAGACGCCCCCCTCCCCAGCTTAGCTGTGCTAAGCTAGGAGCAAACCCAGGCCACAGTGTTCCAATACATTTACAGTATGCCTGACACACCCCCATGATGTCAGCTAACTCCTAGGCTTGCACCAAGCTATTCCTACTCTTACACTGTTGGGACCTGACTAGCATGCTGGGGAAAACTGGGATTCATTATCATTCCCCTCATTTGCATAGGATTACCTGCTAATGAATATTTATATGTCTCACACTGAGCCTCCTCCTTTAGCAACCACTACTCACTGGCCATATTGTCTTTTGCCTGACATTGACTTGCATGGCAGAATAGTGATTTTAGTTAGAATGCTTAATTTAGGTTTATTTTATTTTCCCCCCGATCCCGTTTGCGCGCCTCTGTCCTACGGTTAAACAGCCGAGATCGGCTAAAAGAAATAAAAGTTGATTTTGTAATTTTTTTGGCTGTTTGCAATGCCAATGGCCTTCTACTTGGCCATTGGAATGCTTCCTAACTGATATGCAGCCTTTATTTGGAGCTGTCACAGCTCCGTTTTGGATTTTGCAGAAATGTACTCGGTTACTAACCGAGTACATTTCTGCAGATTGCACTAGTCCTGCACGACCAGTTACAAGCTTCCTGGATCACAATTTCACCTCATTTGCAAGGATTTCTCCTGCAAATGGGGTGATTTGCATACAGGGGCTTAGTCCGTGCAGGACTAGTGCAGGAGGGCTTGTGCACGCCCCTGCAGGCTGTTCCTGGATCGTACAGCAGACATATTGCCTGCTAGAGCTCCTGCACTGATCCTGCATGCCATTCAAGGCATAGAAAATCCGGAAGTAAGTATGCAGTCATGTGATTTTTAAAGTATTTAAATGTGTGCTTTTGAATGTTAACTTCCAGTCTGAAGAAATCTTATTACAGATGAAAGCGCTTGCTGGAATTATTTATTGTGGAATTGTCCTTGGATTTTATTAAAGCAGCTTGATTTCCTTTGGTTTTGTTATTGGTTTTAAACTTAAATAAATGTACTTCTAGTAAACTGTCAGTAAACAGATGAATCAAAAGGTTTTCAGTTATCTTATAGTTTTCAATAACTGATCTCAGATTTGCTTCTTTAAAAAAATAAATCTGCTAATAAGTCACACATGAAGTTTTTGCAGATTCCCACATCCATAAACAGCACACCATTACTTTTGTCATGTTTTATCAGCCTTTAAGTTTGTTCCTTCTAAAAATTTACACTGTTTTTCATACTTCCATTGTAAGATTAAAATAATTACAATCAGCAGGAGACTTTAAAGGTATCACTGCATCATTTTCATAGAACTTCTCTAAATGTCGACAGAATTTGAACTGAAGGCAGATTAAATGTGCTTGTCAGTTCGAAAGAAATGGGATTCATACTATCTGCACATTGTTGCAAAATATATTTTAGACCAATTTTCCAATGTATTCCTTATGGTCTATTGCCAAATTTGAGGTAAATTTGGCATCCCAGGCCAAGGACAACCACAAAGCATTCTTTAGCTATGTCCGCAACCTCAAAGGCAACACACAATTGTGTGCAGAGCTCATTGTAAATAGGGCCAGCTACACTGAACCAGAAGATATAGCAAACCTCCTGACTTATAAATTCATCTCCAGATTTACTCCCCTCTCCCTCTCAACCTTCCCTCGGGAAGTATCATCAGATATAACTCCCCCAACTATCACCAGGGAACAGGTCCTTAATGCTCTCTCTAAGACCAAGAACACTGCATCAATAGGCCCAGACAATATCCCAGGATGACTTCTAAATAGCATGAAACATGACTTATCAGGGCCTCTGGAATTACTATTTAACTGTAGCCTCCAAACAGGCTTCATGCCTCATGAATGAAGAAAGGCAACAGTCATCCCTCTGCACAAAGGTGAGCCATCTACAAACCCTGGAAACTGCAGACCCATAAGTCTCACTAGTCTTATATGTAAAGCCATGGAAAAAAAATTATCATGGAGATGATCAACAGAGATGCAATAAACTTCCAGACACTGAACCCAACCCAGTTTGGTTTCATAAAGGACAAATCATACTCAACTTGGTGGACTTCTTTGATAAGGTCGCCAAAGCAATGGATGAGAACAAAATTGTTCACATTGCCTATCTTGACCTGGCCAAGGCATTTAACACAATACCCCCCTTGGGCATTGTTGACAGACTCAAGAGGTTGGGTACAAACTCATATGTCACCCCGTGGATAGCCAACTGGCTCACAGGCAGGACCCAGGAAGTTCGAATTGGGGAGTCCACCTCTACAAAGAGGCCAGTCACAAGTGGAGTCCCTCAGGGATCCGTCATTGGACTGCTCCTTTTTTGGCATTTACTTCAGTCAAGACCAATATCAGTGGTCTCTGGCTAACTAAATTTGCAGATGATTGCAAATTGTGAGCTGTCATTGAATCTCACACTGACACAAATGTTCTCCAGGAGGGGCTGACACAGACAAAAAACTGGTGTCAGAATCATGGATTAAAACTAAATGCCAAGAAATGCATAATAGTATCCTTTGGGAAGTCATCTATCCCTGGTAACTATCATATTGACAACACACCCCTTAGAGCTGACCAGTAGTCAGGGACTTAGGGAGACACATAGATAGTAATGCAACCTTTGATCATCACGTGTTTACAGTGGTGAGGAAATCATTCTATGTTGCGCAACTTATAAACAAAGCTATGGCATCTAAGTCCAAGGAAGTCATTGTTCCACTCTATTCAGCATTTATCAGACCTATCATAGAGTGCAATGCTCCCTTTGGTATGTACCTAACTAGGCATATCCACCAACTGGAACGTCCACAGAAGTTCCTCACTAAAAGAATACAGGACATAAGTAATATGTCCTATGCAGACCGCCTCAAGGCCCTACCCTGTATTCTGTCTCCTACAAGCTTTTGAGGGGAGATCTATGCCTGGCATACAATGTATTGTCAGACCCCACTCTGATGGACCTCCTGCATATCCAAAAAAACAAACAGTACCAGAATTACTCATTCTAAAGACTTAAACTTTGCCTGTGATATAAATAGGACCTGCTGGAGAGATAGGTATGTATCCCAGAGGCTACCCCATCTATGGAACAGGCTCCCCATCCATGTGAAGCAGAGTTCCTCCCTAATCCAATTCAAGTGCAACTCGGACAATTGGATGGGAAAACATAAATTCATCCCTAGTTTGGCACCCATGTCTCTGATGCAAACAGGTAACCTGTAACTGGTTCACCTCCCAGGGCCATGCTTACACTTATCAAGGTTATCAGAACTCATTAGAGTTATGGGATCCATGGCTAGGCTTAAAAAGGCCCTTGTGGTCGTTAGCCTATGAACCTATTTCAGTCAATGTTTCTCATTTGGATGGAATAAAAGAGAAGCCTTGTCACAAAACATTAGTTTCAATGACACTCAGCTGCTTAAAAGTTAATCACCTAAAAGTTACTAACTAAAAATTTGTTCATTGTAATTTCCTACTATATTCACGCCAGCTTTTGTCCTTATATGCTGATTTGCCTCTCTGTTAAAACTGCCTATCTTTCTATGTTATGCCCTTGAAATGATTGCTCTGCAGCGAACAATGGACCTGTTTGAACACTTGAGTTCTGTTTGATCAGTGGTCTGGGCAGCCATCATGCAATTTTGCCTGTTAATAAAAAATTTGTGCTTTGATTATTGAAGACAAATAAAGAATTGGCTCCAGTTACTCAAGGGAGAAAATCATTATTTTCCTTGTTCTTATTATTACGATAAACTCTTTTACTTGTGTAACCATCTGTGTCTCTTTGATACTGCGTTCCTTTTTTAATGAACTTTAAAATGTTTTCAAACTGTTATCAGCAATATTCAAACATCTCTCTAGCTGTTTAATAAGGTTGTATATTTTAGCTAACAAAGAAATAATCTGAAATTGATTGTACTTTACTATTTTTTTACATCACAGCAAGCATTTTCGAACATATCAGTAGGTTGTTTGCCAAATTCTAACTCCAAGTGACACTGTTAGGTATTTTCTTAAAGTCCTTTCAAAATTCTAGATGCCAGGTATCTTTATTAAAAAAAAAACAGCAACCACAAGATCACTGACCCATTCCAAACATTTTAACTGACATATATATGGTTGACAATAGAAATTGTGTCTTTTAGATTAACTAGGGGAATTATCTTCCCATCTTTATGGTACAGATAGTTATCCATCCAAATTTTAGTTACCAGACATACCAGATAATTAACCAGGGCAATATCTAGGTCTCAATGGTAGATATGAGGGACCAGGTCCTGGTACTGTGTTTCAGTTTAAACTATTTGTATGAATCCTGTCCAAATAACTGATAAGCCTTCTGATAAGTTGATAAAATGTGTTTAGGATGGACTGAACAGTAAATTCTGTTTCATTTGTTGAAAAAATAATACATTTAATTAGAAGGTCTAATAATAAGGATCTTTGCCATGTTTTATACCTGCTTAGGCATGTTCCTGCATCACCTATTGCTAATTCGCTAGGAGAGATAAAACTTGCATGTTACAGGTATATGTGAAGAAGGAAAAAAATGTAACAATAAAGAAAACTTGGATCATGTGGAGAAACACAAAGGCTGTAGAATGCCTGATTTCAGTGGGTATGCAGTTGTACTTAATGTAGCCCAGTAGCTGAAGGGTGCAGAAGATAGTAGCTTATAGTATAAAGTATGTGAGAATAAGATAAAGGGAAGAATGTATGTGACAGATAACTGAGCAGAGAGGGCCACAAGTTCGGATGATGAGATGAACATGATGAAGGAAGCGCTGATGGGGTGAGAATGGAATACGGTTATGAGATGAGTTAAATGACCATCAGAGGAGATATTCAGGGTATATTTGAGGAAATGAGAGGAAAAGGGAGTAGAATTTAGTTTTGGATCAGTAGGAGGCAGGACAGGTGAAGGGCTGCATTACCTCTTAAATTGGCAGGATGAGGTCAGGGATGAAATTCAGGGTTTAATGTATTATCACATTGTAAGGAGGAGACTGAGAGTGAGCATGGGTCATGAATGCAGGAATAGGCAAGACCTTCATGGACTTAGCTGAGGAGAATGGAATGTGTGGAATAACATGGCTAGAGAATATGTGACCTAAAAGGTAGAAATTAGGTATGGCAGTAAGTGTATGTAAGAGTAGGTAGTTGAGTGTATCCATGGTAAGATATCTTTATCTGTGGTTATTCTATCAATGGTACAAGAACCTAAAAAAAACTTTGGCAGGATGGCCAGTGGGATATGCAGATCTCTGAAGATGTGGAGAGTTGGATGATCTGCATTTGTCTTGGTCATATGCAACCATATATAAATGACAGTCTGCAGTGAGGGCCACTAGGAAGGAAATTTATGGGGAAGAGGCAAATGATTGCTCTATTCTATGTCTTTTTGGCACAAAGAATGAAGGACAGGTGAGGAAAAAGAGAAACTAGTTATAGCAGAGATGCTAAAGAAGAAAGTTGCAAAGAGTAGGGAACAAAACCAATAAGGATAGCTGCAGGGTAAGATACAACTGTGAATTAGCAACATATCATTGGTGTAATGGGATGTGGCTTAGAAATTTAAGAAAAATTAGGCAGAGGATAGCATAATAAAACAACTTATGTAGCTTGAGATTCACATAATTATGTGAATTGTATATAACAAATGTGAAATTGTGGAGCTACCTATGTTAAAACACTTGTGAACTGAATAAAAGTGATTTAAAGAAAAAAAAATAGTACAATGTGAAATGAAATTAAATGAAGAATACTTACTATATTTTTCTTGTCTGAAAATTACTACTTCCGTTTCTGCAAGTATTTGTATCTAGGGTTTCAAAGGGATTTGCACAAATGTGCATATTTTCTGCATTAAAAAAAGAGGTAAAAATAAGCATGTTGTCCTACATATGTGATGCATTACAAAAACCTAAGACAAGTTAAGCTTCTTTGCTTGCTAACTTAAACATTATAAACAAGTTGCCACCATATATAATGTGTTGGTGCGATAGTTAACTTTTGCCACTTTATATTTCTTGCTCCCTTCTCAATACTGTTATCTGTTCATGGAACCACTCTGAAATCTCTAAGTATCTGATTCCAGCTGTTACCCAAGACCTCATCCTTTATCCAGCCCTGAAACAGATTTTGAGGTATCCCTCTTCAGTATCATGCTGCTGATAAAGAAAGATTTTTTTTTACTTTATGCTAGATCCCTACACCCACATGAAAACACACACACACACACACACACACACACACACACACACACACACACACACACACACCCACACACACACACACACACATGCAAAATCAAAATCGTGGTCCTCACTGACCAAGGCAGTGACATTTCCAAATCACCAGGGGATTCCATGTGATAGGTGAGCCTATTGTAAGAGAATGTCACTGTAGATAATCATATCAATAGAATATGAAGTGGATGCATCTTGGGATATTCCACAGTGAGAATGCTGCAAGGTTAATCAAGGATGGAAGGTCCTCAACCTTGCCTCCCTTCTGAACAAAAATGAAGTAATGGATATTTACCTTCAGTGTAAATGCAAACATTTGTTGAAGTTGTGTGTGTGTGTTTGTGTGTGTGTGTGTGTGTGTGTGTGTGTGTGTGTGTGTGTGTGTGTGTGTGTGTGTGTGTGTGTTATAAACTCAAATTCCGATAAACTGAACATTGAAGCTGATGTTTTTTCACCTGACCTCCAGACACAATTATGGGAATTTTATTATTTATTTATTTTACATTTGTTGACCGGGCTAGTCTAGCTGGATATATGTCCATTTTCAGTAGTGGCTCGGGGATAAAAGCTCTAAGCAAAAACAATAACAATGTTAAAAAAAATTTATAACATAGCCATATAAACTAGTCGTACAGTGGTAACATTGGTAAAAGGGAAAAAAAAGAAATATAGTTATAAAAGTGTTGACTATAGACATTATACTAAAAGTTAAACTAAATCTAAATAAGCAAGTAGATTAGAAACAAAAAGGGTATGGGCAGAAAGAGTAAAGTCCTTAAATTTTATCTTATTACTAAGAGGAAAGCAAAAGAGAAGTAACTAGATTAGGAGGCAAAAGATGGGGGAGAGGGGAAGGGTATGAGCTGGAGGGAAATAAAAGTTTCAGTCAGGGTTAGCACAAGGACAGAGCCACTGAGTTTTCAGATGTCCTTTAATGTGTTTTTTGAATTGAGAGTTAGATGCTAGGGTAGATAGTTCAGGAGGGAGCTGATTCCAGTTTTTCCCTATAGTGTTTGAGAAAAGTGAATCACCAGCTTTGTTATTAGATTTAATTTAGGAGACGAGTTTATTTGCCGAACGCAGTGTAGCCAGATTTTAATATGGAGAAATCAGATTAGTGAGGATGGGGGTATCATTGGGGTGGTATAGGATCTTTTAGGTGATAAGTAACTGTTGACAGAGTATATGGTTCTGTATTTCTAGCCATCCTAGTTGTTTAAGGTTAAGGCAGTGGTGAGTTTTAAAGGGAGAGGATGTGACAAATCTAGCTATGCTATTATAGCAGGTAGAAAGTTTGGAGATGTTATTTTTAGATAGGTTAGTAAATATAGCAGAGGCATAGAAAAGGGTAGAAATCAGGTGGGTTTGGGCAATAGTTTTCCTGGCTGAGGGGGTAAGGAAGGGTTTAATTCTATAGAGAGTACCAAGTTTTTTGTTGACAGACTTTATGGTGTAGTTAATATGGTTGTCATAGTTAAGATGATTATCAATTGTGACACCTAATAGGCAGGTGGTAGTTTCTGGTGCAATGTTAGTAGCATTGTTAGCGGTTATAGTGAAGATTGGAGTAGGTGACTTATGAGTTGGAGAAAAACCTGTAGTTTTGTTTTTTTTAGGATTGAGGAGAAGGCGGTGTTGCATGAACCAGTTTTCAACATTTTGGAAAGCAGTTTGGTGAGGCACTGGAGGGAGGATATGTTATTAGCAGTAGAGATTAAGGTAGAGTCATTTGCATATTGAATGCAGGTGGCTTGGGGTATGTTCATGTGGAGGTCATTAATAAATATGGAAAAAAGAAGGGGACAAAAGATAGAGCCTTGAGGGACACTAATATTTACAGGA
The DNA here is from genome assembly GCF_019279795.1 of Protopterus annectens. NCBI lineage: Eukaryota > Metazoa > Chordata > Ceratodontiformes > Protopteridae > Protopterus > Protopterus annectens. The sequence goes on along the minus strand of NC_056734.1, from coordinate 650,573,768 downwards.
AGTAATGAAGACAGATTGTTTTCCCAGAGTACAGCTTGCTGCCTGTTTTGAAGATAACATTTGAACCATTGTAATGCTTGCGGATCAAGAGAATGGTACTTTGATTTATCTAGAAGAAGAGTATGATTAACCATATCAAAGGCTTTTGACAGGTCTATGAATAGTGCAGAGGAAAAGGAGTTATTGTTACGATTTTTGTTTATAGAGTCAGTAAAGGAGAGAAGAGCAGTAGTAGTGCTATGGAATGGTCTAAAGCCATGTTGGCAGTTGGCTAGTAGATTATTTTGTAGAGGATGTTGCAGCAAGAGGAAAGAAATAGAGAAGATTAAATTGTGTTTTATTCCTTTGCTACTGACCATTTTCAAAAATGTTGATGAAAATATTTGTTTTCTGTTATTTTTCGTTTAGGTACATAAAACATTGCATCTTAAAAATGGTCCATCATATTCTCATGAAATTTATAAAAAAATTATGTTATGGCAGTTGCTTATAAAGCTTTCCAGTTGCAGTTTGTAATCCATAAAAAAAAAAAAAAAACTTTGCTCTAATTTTGAATTTATGAGGGTATTCAAAATCATTCACTTTGCTGCCACACAGTGCTACATACAAGGTTCCTGTGGTATGAAATGGCTTGTTGCTGCCTAGCTATGTTTTACGATCTGCTGTTATTTTAATAGAAAGAGCTGCATAATAAAGAAGTTTAACTGTTCTACTGAAAGCAATTTTGCCTCTAAACCATCAGGAAGGAGCTGTGCTCATATGTGACCAACAATGCTAGGCCAGTAAAGAGCACATCCAAAAAAACATGCACTCAGGAGTACTGGATGCCTCGTAGTGGCAACACAAGCACTGTAAGCAGGCAGGAGAGGACCAGTGCAACATAGCTCATCATATAAGTGGAAAGGAGGTGATATGGAAGGTACAAGGGGGAATACTAAGCAGGGGATTCCACATGAGTGACCATAAGGAATTTTAAGTTGGGATGAAGGGCACATTTTTTGAGATATGTGCCCATTTAATATATTTGAAGAATGAAGGTGGATAGAGTACACAATAAGGAACCCATTTAGAAAGAATAGAGAGAGCAAGGAAGCCAGCAGGGGCATTCAGATTAACATAAAATATAGACATGCACTGACATCAGTAGTATGGGCACAAAAAATGACAACAACAATGCAGGGATACAGTATATGGTTCTGTATTTCTAGCCATCCTAGTTGTTTAAGGTTAAGGCAGTGGTGAGTTTTAAAGGGAGAGGATGTGACAAAGGGAGGATAAATTGTTATGTGGGCATTTAGAGTATATACTGTGTATTGAGAAGGGGGCACCAGCATGGAGGCTAGGACACGAAACAGGGAGGCCTTTATGACTGGCCCAGAGGAGTGCTCTCACAGAAATCAGTCAACTCCATTGCTAATGTCTTGGGTATTATCTGAATTTGGTAGCCCCGATATCCAAGGATATCCAGTCAAACAACTCTACTAGCTGTGCCAGGACATGCTCCATAATGCCACTGCAGATGCCCAAATGCTGTGGGTCAATAACATGTCAATCGCAGACACCTTCTGGGACACTATCAAAAGGGGAGACTCTGCCCACTTCTGAGACATGGATGTAGAGATCACAAGTGAGCCATCCAGGACACCTGCAGCAGTGCAACCTACTCCTCCTTGCTGAGAGGTAAGCTTGGTGACTGCTGGTAGCTCAACACCAGACACATCAGGTCACACAGACCCAGGTTCCTGCCACTGCTCCCTCACCTGTAGCACAACCAGAGATGGGAAATTAAAAAAAAAAAGAAAAGAAAGAGGAGAAATACATTTGCAAACATCTATGATACTGATAGAATTGCAATTGTACTGCAAGGTTGTGAACACAACATATATAAACTGTGCAACTGCACTGTGAGATTGTGAACACAGTATACATAAACTGCTACCTGGAGAGCCTTTCATCACTCCTGAGACAGGCTTCCTTTTAAATGCTCTTTCCTCAGCAACTGAAAAGAACATATGGAGACTATAGTAATCTGTGAATCTCTCAAAACAAGGCAAGGAAAGAGAACATAGCTAAAAAACATAAGAAGTAAAATAACTACAAATATGCAGTTGACATCACCTCCTCTCTCTTCAAAAAATTTTACTGACACTAAGAACTATAACCTATGAAGCCAAGCCAGTGCCAGTCTTTCCTACAACCCTCTTCTCTCAGACTTCACTCTACTGTCCGTTGCTTCTCTCTACTGATCGCAAAACTATGACAGCCATTTATTTCGGATTTAACAACTTACACAAACTAGTCTCTGTTCAGGCAACAATTCAAACAATTCTTACTAAAACAGTCTGAGTGCAACTGCCCATCTAAAGGGCATGTAATCTAAACCAGTATCCCCAGATGTGTAATACACTTACCTCCTACACATCTGATTCCCCTCATTAACTCACTCATCCTAAACTGTGATTCAGCTTCTCATGCCATTACTGCTGTAACCCACCATGCTGGTCTCTAATGACCTTTCCTGACCTACCCATATCTGCACCGCACCTACTCTTGCTGCTTTAACTCTATTCTCCCTTTTCTATTCCACTTATGAAACTGTACATATATTTGATTTATTAGATATTCTAGGTATATATTGTTTGCCAGATTTATGTGTATACTCATAAATGTAAACCACTATTATTTATCTATTGTGCATTATTTTGTTACATTATGATGTAACCTTGGCTGAGCTTAAGTAGGTCATCAGCACTTTGCCCTGGTAAACACATTTAAATAAATAAATAAATAAATAAAATAGAGATGTCAATTGTCCCTGTGCCCCACCCTCCCAGTGCAAATGATAAAAACTGTGCCCTCCCCACCTTCTAGCCCATGTGGGTAAGGTAAATTCTGATGTATAACATGGTCAGTCAATGCACTATACTACATACCCTGGTTGTGAAAATGCTTGCATCAGTTTTAATCTGTGTTGTCTGTTATCATGTTCATCCACTGTGGATGGGGCACTGTCTCTTTCCCAGTTCCATACTGAATTACACCCACCTCTGCTTTGCATGTGGTGCAACTGTAAACATTTAATCTGATAATTCTGAGATTAACTCTTCATCCACTACTGAAGCAGGTCTCTAAACAGTGCTGCAATGTTCCTGTGCTGCATCTATTTGCATATTACCATATTGTGTAACATGGTGCACACCTTGAATATACCAGCATCACATGCAGCACTCAACAGTGGGCATCATTACATGTAGCCTGATGCCTGATTAATTGAGACTTGTATATAGTGGCCTAGTATACAACAGAGTGTGTATGTACCTACTAGATAAAAGATTATACAAAACATCACCTTGCAGAAAACACTGACGGTGCTTTCAGGAATACCAGATATGGAGATTATGGTAGCTGCCTGGTTGGTGCACAGATACACAATATATAATGTGCTGTACATTGCACACAACCTGGTAGATGAGAGAAAATGTCCTTCCATCTGATATACTCGACACTATTTGGAGCTAGATGATCACTGATGGCAATATCATTGCAATCATTGGTCCCAAAAGACCCCAGAGAAATGGGCTATGTTATAATATGCCACCACAGTGCTTTTTCTTTTCTTTGATGCCCATGAAGACCATATGCATCCATTAAGCAACAACCCCTTTTTCCAATTTTTGCACATGGGGTCAGGGTATCACTGCAACAGTGATGATTATCTAGAACCAATGTTCACACTGCTGTGTGACTAGCCATGTCATGGTTATTATTTTATATCACACACACATGTGTGCACAATAAATTGGAACAAGCCATTAGACTATCCAGTCCACCTTAGGAAGTAGTGTAGGATCTATGAGGCTGTTGCCTTTGAAATTCCTTGCATGCCTCCTGTTGATATCAAAAAGTGTCCCATGATAAGGATAGCTACTATTACTCAAACTTTATATCCAGTGAAAGGAGCAGTCCATGCATCTCCCTTAAAACTATGTGTAATCAACATGTGTCTATTAACTCTCATATGGTGTCCTTATCAAAAAAAAGAAAAAACAGACATGTGGCTGACAATGTCCTGAAAATGGAAGTGATGACATGACAGCTGCTGAAGGAAACATCTGCCCACATATAGTGATGGCATGTAACATGGAAGGCACTAGTGCCAAGAGTGACCACTCTTGTATTTGCTTTAGCTAAAGATTAAGCTATTCCTGACACATTATGGTGGTGGACACTCCTGTACTCCAATAGATACTGATGTTGAGAATATGTGAGCATGGCAGCTCATAACTCTGCATTTGTATGTCTCTCCATCATGTTTGATTTCATCACTTTCATATGCAATGACTATCAGATACATGAAAAACCTCCATTTGCATGACAATATACAGTATTGTGCAAACCGTGAATACAATACTCTTTCCTCCATACTGCGGTCACCCTATACGTATCTTATATTCCTACTTCCTGCACATCATGACTTATGCTATTTTGCTTACCTCTGAACACTAACCACTCATGAATAGTCTACAATGTTGCAACATTCAACATGCATGTAAAAGCCACCTTTAAACAGAAATAAATATTCTTTTGCTACTGAGAGCTATATGTATGTATCTATATGTATATATATATATATATATATATATATATATATATGTATATAAGAGCCCATAACACTGAAATTAAAAACATTGAGACCAAAATCTTGAAATTACAAAACACTGAAAATGCAAACATTGAATCCCATAACACTGAAAATACATAGGAAACCAGCATTTAATATATGCCATTGCCAGTACAACTACATACAGAAACAAATAAAAAAAAAACATATTACGCTTTTCCAACTGTAAGCAGGGGGGAAAGCCCCCCTGCAACCCTCATGTGGGGGGCTGCACCCTCCCACACCCCCTGCTGCTTAAATATATCAATTCCAAGATCGCACTACACAGAACAAAGTGGCAAACATACCATTCCACCCTTCATACCTGCATGTTTAAATTGAAAAAAACTATCCTTAACCTTTTCTTAGAAAAAATACTTCACTGTTAAAACATTGCACATTACTATATATCTTTGAGATACTTACCAGTGTTTCATAGCAAACCTCAGTCATGTTCCCTTCTTACTTGCTATACTACAACTTAACACATTTTAGTGTAGTGTAGTGTGATCTCAAAGTTGATATATTTAAGTAGCAGGGGGTGTGGAGAGCAGAGTCCCCCACATGGGGCGTGGGCAGGGGCTTGCCCCCCCTGCTTATATTTGAAGAAGTGTAGTATGGTTTGTTTTTTATTTGTTGCTGTATGTAGTTGTGCTGGAATACAGTACACGTTGCTTTCCTGTGTATTTTCAATGTTATGGGATTCAATGTTTTGAGTTTTTAATGTTTTGAATTTTCAAGATTTTGGTCTCAATTTTTTGAATTTCAGTGCTATGGGCTACCGATGTTGTAATGTGAATATATATATATATATATATATATATATATATGTATGTATATGGGTTCCATTCACATGGTCAACTTTTCAGAAAGTCGACTTTCATATGGCAAGACCATATGATAGACTTTCGAAAAGCCAACTATGGGGAACCACTATCTCCGTACAGTGTGGAATGGGAAAATTTCCTCTTCCACACTGTAGTGTGATCTCGGAGTTGGTATATTTAAGTTATGGGGGGGCTTGCCTCCCTGCTAACAGTTGAAAGGTAAGTGTTTGGTATGTGTTATGTGTTTATTTTACATGGTCGGCTTTTCAAAAGACGATTATATGGTCTCTGCCATATGAAAGTCAACTTTCTGAAGAGTCAACCATGTAAAGTAGACCTATATATATATATATATATATATATATATATATATATATACACACACACATATATATGTGTGTGTATATATTTATATGGTCTACCTCGACCCTTTGAATTTATGTTTCTACAAAACATAATTCTGTGACCCCTTTTTCTCGAAAATGCACTTTTGCGAAAAAGCAACTAAGCGGACAGCAATATATACGTAGTGTAAGCATTAGTTTGCCACTATTAATGGTCATTTTTACCATTACTTTCAGTGCATGCACAGTACCAATCACTGTATACTTGTTTATGATTTTCCTAAATAATATCATTGATATTCAGTAAAACAAGGAACACCACAATACATTTTTGCATGTCTGTCTGCACTCATAAACATTTCTGATTTCATATATCATTTAAAATGGCAAGAAATTTAGTCTTGAAACAAGTAATATTTTTAGTTTTTATAATGTCAACCCTGTGGTAATAATAGAACAAATAGCCATGTCATCCACAAGTGGTACTTAGCTATACTGGAGTTATATCAATAGTCAAGCAAATATTTCATGCATAATGTAATGACTATCATCTACAAAATGCCCTTAGATGAATGATTTTATGTATGAATATAAGACCCACTTTATTTTTATGTTAAGTGCATCACTGCAAGTTGTAGTTTTAGGAGAGGTTGCAAGTATGAATCCAGTGTCAGAAAACTGCTCTATTCTAGCAAAATAATCATAATATCATTTACTTCTGACATGATTACTTGATATATATATATATATATATATATATATATATATATATATATATATATATATATATATATATATAGGTCTGCCTGATAACGCTGACACGCCAAAACACCAACAACAAAATAACCAACACCACAAAACTGAAAGTTCAAAAACACGAGACTTCACATGCCTGACAAACCACAATCCCGACAATCAACAAAACAAATCCCTTTTCCAAAACACACACACAACACAAGCACAGCAAACACCTTACAAACCTACACTAAACCATACATACACAACTATCTATGCACTAACCTTAACCCAAACCCTAACCCTAAGGTCCGTCACTATCGCAGACCTACCTTACCCGCACCCTAACCCTAACTCACTTAATCTGCCCCTAACCCTTAAGTCTGTCACTATCGCACACTTACCTTATCCGCACCCTAACACTAACTCACTTAATCCTCCCCTAACCCTAACGTCCGTCACTATCACACACTTACCTTACCCGCACCCTGACCCTAACGTCCGTCCCTACTGCACACTTACCTTAACATGTCGGTGTTCTCAGCATCGGGATTTTCAACTTTCGGCTTTCTCCATTGTTGATCTTCCATTGTTGGTGTTCTCGTAGTCGGCGTTTGAAGCTTTCGGTTAAATCAGGTAGACCTATATATATATATATATATATATATATATATATATATATATATATATATATATATATATATATATATATATATACTAGACATGTAAAGCATAATGCAGCAGTTAAAATACACATATTCACAACAAATGGTAATTACGATTAATGGAGCATACAATACTCCCCCTCCCCCATAGAATGCTGGTCAGTGATAGTATTTGAGGGATGTGAATAAAATTCCACATGGCAATTCCATTGACAGTTCTTAGTAAAACTTTTATAGGCAAATATATGTTAGTACTTGTGCAAAATGCACCTAAGATCAACATTCTGTCCTTTAGCTTATAAATGCTACTCATTAAGTTCAGCTCCGATGTTTTAAATGATCAAACAAGGGAATTTTGATGGATGCTACTTCCTGTGATAAAAATTTCACTTTTTTGGAGAAATATATAATCTTGTTTAAGGACTAATTGGTATAGATGTATTTTGTCTAAGTAATACATTCCACACCTTAAAAAAATGTCATTAAACCTTCTGAAAAGTAAAACTAGAATATAGCAACATGCCAGCCTATCAATGCAAAAAGACTGAACATACGTATGTTTAATAGCAAATATCTTAATTTTCCATTGACAATTATTAGATGAACTTTCAAAGTATTGTTCTTGGTTAATAACATATAACATTTACTTAAGAAACCTAGTCTAACTTAAAAGATGTGAGTACAGCAAAGTAATGAAGTTAACCCCATCACAATGTATTTGTCGACAGAGGGGATTTTAGTGGTGATATCCTCCCAGTGGACAATAAAAGTTTCCTTTTTTTGAAGGGGTAACTTATATGATTTTTAGTTAGTTGTGATATAATGATAGCTCAGTGCACATACATTCTGGACATGCATGTATTATTCACCCTGAATGAAGTGACATAAATAACCATAATAAAAAGTGTATAGAATGCAATATATTGAACTGTCAGTTTTGGATGCTTATAAAACTTTGCATTGCATACTTATGCAAATGAATATGTGACAATTCCCATTTGGTAGCTCTTAGTAAACATTTTAAGAAATTGTTTAAGTCCATTCAGGTATGAAATGTACTTAGGACTACTATGCTACCCTTATCATTGTAAAGGCAGTCCAGTGTTGAAGCTATCCATAGCACACTGCCATGGCCAGCACAGGAAGTTTTGGTAGTTAAAATTTTCCATTGACAAAAAGACATACCCACATACACACTCACACATATAGAGCAATAGATAGCTAGATAGCTAGACAGACAGACAGACAGAGGTGCAGATATTTATATGTATGTAAACATATGTATTTTTTAACTGTGACACAATGGAATTTAATACATGGGTGTTTTAAGCCTGCATTGCATTCTCTATCCTGAGAAAGGAGTCAAAAATACATTCCCTAGAAAAGCAAAATATATTTAATTTGATAGTCAAGTGCATTCAAGTGTTAATGTATGTTTTTCGTGATGTCTATTAAATGATGTTTTCACAGAAACCTGTTGGTAATGTCCAGTAAAATGTGATGAAAACTATGCAGGCTTCATAAATATAAACTGAAATTAAGGTACACATTTGTTTGCAAATATAACGTATACATTACATTTCTGAGTACTATAATTCATGGTAATGATTTCATTTTCCTTTTCCTGAACAGGTGAATGAATGAAAGTAACATATTTTCAGAAGCATAAATAGTTATTTTATTGCAATAAAGGTATACTATATTTATGACTTTGTGTTTTATTTATCTCTAATATGACAAATGGGAAAATATACTTGTTTTTGGAAGACAGTCTAGACCATTTACCGTAAGTGTATGATAAAATTAGAATAGTGATATAAAAATATAAAATCCAAAAGAAGGTTGTTTTTTTTATCATGTTGATAAAATGCCAGAAATATTAAGTTTATCTCCTTTTGCACAGACATTCTCAGCAGAATGTATTTCTTCTGACACAGTGTCTCCCTCTCTTGCTTTTCTCAGAAATCACATAACTCTCTACAACTAAATTGGGGAATGACGATTATTTTTTCAGTCCCCACACATTTGCACTGAACATGAGAAACCAGATCAAAACTCAATTGTTTGCATAAACAATCTGGCCCTATCCTGAAATCCCCAAGAAATTATCACTTTCAGATCAGGTACCTCCTGATGTTTAACAATTAGTTCAAAGGAATGCTGAACTAAGTGATACACTTGAGGTGACTACTACACACTCCCGCACAGACAAACAACAGACATCCTCTGATAGTAAACCAAAATGTCATAGTGTGTGAGAGCAGTTACTAATGCTATTGGAGGCAAATGTTCACATGAAGATAAAGTAAATAACCAGGTTGTCAGTACCACACTACGCCAAATTGAACCTATTACACATAGATCAAACCACACACAAGAGCTACAAATACTGATGCTCTTAAAAGAAAACTATCAACATTATAAAGGCCTCCTAACTGTAAACTAGGAAACAAGCACTCCGAGCAACCTGACAAACACACTACACAGCAAATACCTTTAAATATACATCAAAGGGTCACAGTGTCTTGATTTAAAATCCCCCAAAGAAAATCCCCACATGATCCAATATCCTAGCCTACTGAGACACACTGATGCACTCTCATCAGTGTTAGCATTTCATGTGAATGACATATCTGGATTATTTTGCAAAATGATTAAACTTGAATCATGTCTCAAGTACTGTTTTACATTGTTGCCATCTCACAGGACATCTGTCACATAGTTCATGTGTTTGCCATCTCATTCAACTCTTTTGTTTTTGCAGAACTCTTCCTTGTCTGACTTGTAAGTTACTTCATCTGCTGATAATTCCTACTGCTATTTGAATAAGCAGTGTATGTACACTGTCACACACTGTTCTTGCACTAGTTCAATGTAATGTGAAATATCTATTGCCATTTCATGTTTAACTCTTACTTAGTGTTAAATATTTTTTTCATACAACTTATGAGATCTTGTTGCAAATGTTATGTCTCCATAGTTAAAGCTTTTAACTAGCTTTAACTGTCTAGAAATGCCCGAAGCTCATTAATACTCTGTAAAATTAATTATCACATTATCACAAATAATAGAACCTCATCTCAGATCAGGTTAATGAGCTCATGGATAAAGGGCATACATTGCACACTACTCCAAGGACCTTGCCAATGCCTTTGACACTATCCTCCATGCTGAAATTATTGAAGAACTCTCCTATATGAATGTTAACCCATACTTAGTTAGCCAGAAAACAAACTGGATTTGTGATAGAAATCATACAGTTAAGGTTATGGGCATTTGCTGTAGACAGGAATGGCTTCCAGTCCTTTATCACAGGGCTCTGCTGCTTGACTTCTCATCTTTTGTGTATACATCTGCGATGTGGAAGTTGATATCAATGGACTGTGTTAGTCCATTCTGTGGATGATTGCAAACTGCATGTCATTATCAAATTCCATAAAGATTCTCAAATTGTCCAGTTGCATATGGACCAAACAAATACTTAATATGTTATTATTCATGGACTTATATTCAATGACAATAAATGCAATATGGTTTCAATTGGCAAATCCAACATCACCACTATAAGCCATATCAATAGCATTCCAATTAAATCTAATCTAGACATCAGAGCCTTGGATATCCATGTTAGTAGTAAGCTCTTCCTTAACAAATATGTCTCTGGTATGGTCAGAAAATCATTCTTCCTTTCACGACTGATCCATTGCGATTTTAATACAAGGTTTAGAGAAGATATAGTTTCACTCTTCCTCCTTTAGTAGGTCCATCACTGAGTAAAACGTCTTTTTCATCGTGTACCTCAGTAAGGACCTACATCATTTTCAAAGCTATTAATGTTTCCTCATCAGGAATATCATTGATCTTAGTTCTCTTAGCTACTCTGATACACTAAAAGCCTTCTCTCTCTCTCATACAGGTATCTGAAGGTGATCTCTGTTTATCCTTCTATGCTATGGATGATCCCACATTCTTTGAATTCCTTCATCTAAATAGAGCCAGTGGTAAAGCAAACACACACTCTATACTGTCACATTAATAATATAACTGGTATGATAGGTACTTAACACAATGCATCCATCATTTCTGGAATAGGATTCCCTTACTTATGAAGCAGTCTTTTGAGTTGAATGGATGATCACACGTTATTCCATTGATATGAGGGAATAAGAAACTTGATGAGGAATAGTTTTGCTGTGCCATCAATATTTGGTGATGTGGCCTGACTTCCTGGTGGTCTCATTAGGGAAAGTTTAAGAACCTATGACCTTTGAAATGGCTTTTTTTCATATGGCTATAATGTGAAATATAGGGTCCACTTCTGGCATAGCTTTCTGCTTAAACTACATAACATAACTATGCAGCTATGCATATATTTTTCATCATTAGGGTGTGGTGATAAAGTACTAAAATGTCTCTACCTATTTCGTTCATCCAGTTCAACAAGTTGCTACACTTTTCTGTTCCGATTTTGGTGTATATCATCTCAAGAAACATAAATGTTATGTTCCACTTAATCTCATCTGTATTTCTGTTAAATTTAACACGTTTCACTCAACTAAAAGTTATAGCTGTTCAATCCAATATCAATGTCTATTTGCCTTTTCCTCATACTGAGTTATATGTTACATTTTTCCAGATAAGTATTATGCCTTATGTATTATCCAAAGCATTGCCAGTGCTGGTTTTCCAGGCCTCTTTAAAATTGTATGAGGTACAGGCCAACACGGAAGGACTGTGGCTGACCAAGTTTGCAGATGACTGCAAACTGGGCGCCATAGTCGACTCTCCAGCCGACACAAGCATCCTCCAAAAGGGCCTTATAGAAACAGGCAACTGGTGCCAGAGCCATGGCCTCAAGCTAAATGCTAAAAAATGTATAGTCATCCCCTTTGGCAAAAACAAAGTGCCCACAAACTACCACATAGGTGGTAATCCATTAAGTACAGAAGAAGTAATTAGGGACCTGGGGACCCAAGCTGATAGCAATCTCTCATTTGACAACCACATGGCCGAAGTGGTTAGAAAAACATTTTATATAGCCCACCTAATCATGAAGGGATTCACATCTAGATCAGGGGAGGTCATCGTGCCTCTTTATTCATCCCTCATCAGGCCCATAATTGAGTACAATGCTCCTTTTGGAATGTACCTTACCAGAAACCTGCAGCAACTGGAAAGACCCCAAAAGTACCTCACCAAGAGGATCAAAGGGCTCAAACAGATGCCATATGCTGCCTGGTTAAAGAAACACCAGCTCTACTCAGTGGCATACTGCCTGCTCAGAGGCGATCTGTGCCTGACTTATAAAGCCATGTCCAACCTGGAATTAATGGACATGCTGCACCTCAGAAAATCCAAATCCCATCGAGCTACGCACCCGAGAGACTTGAACCTCAGCACTGAAATAAATAGGACATGCTGGAGGGACAGATTCATAACCCAGAGGCTCCCTTCACTCTGGAATAAAATCCCAGTCCAGGTTAGGCAGAGTCCCTCATTGACTCTCTTCAAGAGGAATCTTGATGAGTGGATGGGAGATCGTAGGTTTACCCTGGGTATCACTTCTGTGTCACTGTTAGACAGAGGCACAGTATACTAACCTCGAAAAAGGGCATAGCAAAATTAATTTAAAATGGGTGGCGAAAGCCAAACACACTCTGGCTAGGCTTATAAATGCCCTAGGGCAGATAGCCTAGTATGAACCTATGAACCTATGAACCTATGAAGAGTATGAAAAGTCTGTCTGAAAGTTTGCTGGCAATGCTGATTCACCTAAAACTGTTCTGTAATTGGAATTGCTTCTACCAATTTTATATTACCATTGCCACTTCACAGAAGTGCAACACAGATAAATCACCTTTTGGTGATTTTGTACTTCCTTTCTGGTTTATTTTTCTGACTTTTCCTTACAAGTGTAAGATACAATGTTCAATACATTCCTTATTAACATTCTTTGTGGGATTCCACAATAAACTGTGAATGACTAAAACATTTCTGGTAAATTTCTATAAGTTTTCTTAAAAGATATATCTTCTTCTTGGTATAGTATGTCTCTTCATTCCCCATATTTGTGAAAAACATTTGCCCATGCATGGTAGCTTGATGTTTTTTTTTTTTCAAAGTATGTAAAGGATCACTTGAGATATTGTGATGCCCATGCCCTAGCCCAGCAATCAAGGAGCCTCAGTCTTCAACACTAACACCAATTCCCTGTCTTGACAGCCCATCTGCATTGACATTGCTACTCACACTGCGGTGCTGCACTGACATATCATATATGAGGAAAGGATAACAAATACACACAGTAAAGTGCAATTTCCCTTAAGAGCACACATAGATCACAGTCAATCTAGGGCTAGTCACTCCCTTGCTCCCCAGGTCCCCATGTGGTGGTCTTCATGTGCTTCACCCCACAGGACTTCCACAGACAAGCCGGCAGGTCTAACATGAAATTGGCACCTCTGTCAGTCAGTATTTCTTTTGGGAAACCTACCCTGCTGAAAATCTCTAAAAAAGCATTTGCCACCTTCTCTGACTCAATGAAGGACAAAGCCACTGCCTCTGGGTATTGTGTAGCATAATCCACTACCACTAGGATATACTTTTTCCCTGTGGAACTTGGGGTACTCACAGCACCCACAATATCCATAACTACCCTCTGAAATGGTTCCTCAATCACAGGCAAAGGCATCAAAGGAGCTATCTTATTGTCCCCTGCCTTCCCTACCTTTTGGCACTGCTCACAGGTCATGCAGTACCCTGTTACATCTCTGGAAATTCCAGGCCAATAGAAGTTCTGCATGATACGCCTCTCTGTACATTTTATGCCCATATGACCTGCAAAGGGAATATCATGGGCTATGGCTAGAAGTGCCAGATAGTAGGCTCTAGGTGCTACCAACTGCTGTACTCTTTCACCTTCTAGCCCTCCCTCAGGGGTCCACTTTCTGTATAGTAACCCTTTGTTCCAGTATACAGAGTCCCCCTTTCCCCTGAGAATCAGGTGCCTCCCTAGCTACCTGCCTCAGGCCTTGCAATGTAGGGTCTGAGAGCTGAGCCTGTCTCAACTCTTTCCTTGTAACCCTTCCCAGCTCCCCTTCCACAGGAAGTCTGGCATCCTCTGACAGTGGTGTCTCACTGTCAGCTTGGGTACTACTACTCACCTCTACCTTTGCAGTCACTCTGTCCAAGGTACCATCAGTACCCCCAAGCAGCTGTGGCTCACCTTCAGTCTCACTACTACAGTATAGCTCACTCCCTGAAGTAACCACCTCACTAGTTCTGGATGCAAGTATACAGTCTGTCTGGGTCTCCCCCAGGCTACCAGACCCACATGCTTGTCTCCTAGCCTGACCGTGTGTAACTGCATAAGCACATGGTACTACATCATCCAAATACATCCCTCTCAGGACATGTGCAGGATGGTAGTTTGGTACCCCTGTTGTCTCAAGACAACCTACTATTGGCATTTTGTCTTTCCCACTTACTGGCTCCCTCACCTTTGGTTCCCCACCTTGCCTCCATGGATATCTGTATGCCACATGGCCCCACTGGTTGTATTCAAAACATTTAACCCTAGCTCCTGGACTAGTGGCTTCCCCTGCTACTGGTAGATTATGTTGGGGCAGTCTGTGCTGCCCACCATGGGTTTCTTTAGAGCCATGAGCAGTACTGAGGGTCCCCTTCCTGTGCAGGGCTGCCCTGCTTGCCAGGTATAGGTCTCCCTTCTTCCCCAAATCATCTGAAGTAGCACATTGTCTATCAGCTAACCAGATCCTCATGTCCTCAGGCAAAGTGCTAAGGGCTTGTTCCCTCACCAAACGGTCTGCCAGCCATTCAAAAGTGGTGACCTGACATCCACTCACCCACCTATGGAAATAAGTGGTCATTTCAGCAACATATTCACACACACACTTTCATCTGCCTTGCATCTATGCTCACAAAACGTTTTCCTATACATTTCAGGTATTACCTTAAACAGTTCTAAAAGACTATTTTTTACGGCAGTATAATCAAAACATGCAACATCAGACATTTTGGACAAAACACTTACAGCTTTACCATGGAGTAAGGGGGACAGGAACCATACCCAGAGCCCTAGTTCATCTTCATACTGTTTACATACCCTCTCAAACATATGAATGAAACTATCAAAATTATCCCCCTCTTTAAACTGTGGAAGAATTTTACTGACCTTTTGTGCTTCTGGGGTCCAGTTACTCCCTTCCCCATTACGTCCATGGCTCTGGTGAAGAGTCAGCATCTCCTTTTCATGCTACCTCTGCCTCTCTTATTCCTCAGCTTGCAGACATAACAGTTTCTTATTCTCCTCAGCCTGCAAACATCACAGTCTCTCATATGCTTCTAATTCCACACGCCTGGCCTCCAACTTAAGACTCTTTAGCTCCAGCTGAATTTTTTTGTCCACTGCAGAAAGGTTGAGCTATCCATTCTCTGAGGGAATTATATATCCACTGCCGGTCTGATTGTCCTCCTGGCTGCTGTTTTCTGATGCAGCTGTAACCTAGGCTGAAATCAGGTCTGCCTTAGTCAGGTTTCCATGCACCAGTCCCCTAGCCTGGCACATCTCCGCCAGCTGGCTCCTTATCAGCTTTCCATACTCCTCTGCTAACATGCTGCCTGCTCACCCTGACTAACTAAGCTAACAAAAGAAATAAAACAATTGTGATCTGAACTCTGAGTATTCACTGCATGGCTATTTTAGGGTACAACAACACCTTCAAAGCTTACTGTACACAAGCTACAGGATTCACTCTACCCACACCAGTACATGAAAATTAGTGTTTGCCAACTAATTAATATGTGATGTGGATATCCCACCACTGCCACCACAAATGTGATGCCTTTGCCCTAGCCCAGCAATCAAGGAGCCTCATTCCTCACCACTAACACCAGAGAGGGTGTCTCATATATGAGGAAAGGATAATAAATAAACACAGTAAAGTGCAATTTCACTTAAGAGCACACAGAGATCACAGTCAGTCTGGGGCTGGTCACTCCCTTGCTCCCCAGGTCCCCAATAAGACTCCCCACTGGCACAGCTATAGGGTCCAGATCTCAGCCTAGCTGGGCAAGCTAAAATCTCCAGCACCCTCTCTGTCCAACCAGTGCTTCGTGTCCCTGCCCAAGTATCTGACACATCCAGACTTTGAGATAAGAGTTTACACAACCACACAGACACTCCTGGGGAAGGCTGGTACAGGTTCTCCAACTGTGCCCCTTGTACCCAGACTATATGGTAATACCCTGCCACCACCCCGCTAATAATTATCAGCTACCCAAAGGTCCTTAAAAGGGTGTCCAATTATTACTGTGCAATATTATTATCCAATTGGTAAGTGTGACTACAGTCAAGGCTTATTAGAGTGGCTATGTAGTTTTACCAAAGGCATACAAGTACTCTAAAGAGCTTAAATTATCTTTACACAAAACAGCCACAGTTAAAAGGTTTTAAAATATTTAATAATAAATAATTAAAACCACAAGCAATATTTTCTACTACACAGTCAGTGCTAGTCAAGAGTTCAGAGATCACACAGAAATACTTAAAATAATTCAGTAGTACAGTTCTGATATAACAGAAAAAAACTTAGTGTAATATTTTCTAATTCCTAGCTACTTCTAGGAGAAAACACAGTTCTAACATACTAATTACATAAAGAGAGCATACGGCAGTGCTGAGTTGGATGTCCAGACAAAAATGCTTAATAATCTCTGGTTCTCACAGTTTAAATTGAAACTGCAGTTCTGATAAAACATTACATCATTTCATACTTTCCTGGTGTTCCCAGGCTGGCAGAAACTGCATTTACATTATTTTACACTTACAGCAGTAAAGGACATTCCACATGTAAATTCTGGTCATTAACTTTAGCCTTAAATAAATAGGCAGGAAGCCTTCATCTATCCCAGCCGAAGCCGAATTGTAAACATCAAAGGCAGCCATGAAATAATTTTAATTTCAGAGGACCAACAAGAAATGCTTGACTTAGCTTTCTTTACAGCAGAGGGCAATGTTGCCACATTGTTTTAAGTTCAACATTTAACAGCACATTCTTTCATTAAAAAACAAGCTTGTAGTTCAACATTCATATTTACAAATGATAGAATTATTTTCACAATTCTATCTGGCTAGGCTGGCAGCCTTCACCCTTCTCTACCAGTCTTCACAGATTTTTCAAATAAATACTGATTTTGGGCAATAACACAATCTGTAACAATAGAAACACATGGTTTTGCAGTTAAGCAAGCTTTCTTCACCTGTCTTACCTCCCACCCTTATTTTAATTGTCTCATTCTGAGGTTACTACAACTTGGAGAAGAAATATTAATTAAAAAAAACATTAAAACAACGTCTTTTCTCTGGATGCTGTAGCCTTAGAAAAAGGGTAACAGTAATGCAACAGACTTAACATCAATACAGTTTGTAGTAACACCTAAGCAGTACATCATTATCAAATAAAAATAAGCAACTTACCTTCAATGACATAAAAGGAAACCTCTCTGTCTGAAATACATTGTACTGTCCCTAACAATTATGATAACACTTCAACCACCACCAATGTAGCATGAGTTATTCTGTTGACCTCATTGTGCAAATGCTTAATATTACAGCTACCAGAAAAGACATGTTGCTTCCTTCCTTCTGCTAATGAGAAAGGTTGAGCTGATATGCTCAGACTTGTTGTACCATTCCATATATTAAGAAACATTGAATTTTTGCCCATAGTTCACCAAGTACAGGTGCCATATATGTCACTGTCCTGAGATTCATCCGATGTGGACTTTAATATGTATATCCACACAGAAGCTTGTTTCTTCTTTTCCAATTTTCTGTGGCTCATCCTCCATTTGTTCATTAATTCCCCTCTAGTTCTGCTGTCCCTTCACATAGTCACAATCTACCCTGTTGCTGTAATGGAAACAGATGTGAAAAGCTCATTCTATAATTCTAATTCAGCCTGACCTGCATGATTTGTAAAGTTCTTCATCTCAAATAAAGTAACCCCTTCTGATTTCTAGAATGTTCTCGGTATTTCTTCAGTACTTCCACTGCTACTGCTCTATTACTATCTCCTTTTCAAGTGCCATCTTGGGCCATACAGATGAGGTTTACTGATGTTCTTATGGTATCCTTATAAATATTTTACAATCTTTCTACCATAATTTTCCAAACTTATTTTCATTGATAACTAGTTTATTTCTCAGCTTAGTCTAGATGAGTACCTCCTTTCCTTTTACTGTTCTTTTCTGACTTGTGCTTTTTTTCATTTTCTCA
Organism: Protopterus annectens; assembly: GCF_019279795.1. NCBI lineage: Eukaryota > Metazoa > Chordata > Ceratodontiformes > Protopteridae > Protopterus > Protopterus annectens. Next base: position 650,555,238 of record NC_056734.1, on the reverse strand, counting down.
ATCTTTTCTTGATGCATATCTACATATTGTGTTGTCCCAAATACATATCATTGAATGTATTTTCTATAAGGCTAATGATTATCTGTCTAACATTTCAGGCCTTTATTATGGCAGAAAATATGTGCTGTGTAAGGATGGTAAATTAGAGTCATTGTAACCCTTAGTATTGTTTGGCCAGTAGCTCTCTGATTTCAGCCTTTGTCACCCTGAGTACATTAGCTGTATCAAGATCAATGAAATTTCCCTTTCTAGAAGGAGAATTAACTTTCTGCACAGATCATAGCTTCTGCCCAAGAATATACTTTTCCCTAATCCTCTTTAGCCTAGATGTGGACATTTTCATTGCAAGTGCACGAAGATGAAAATGTTTTATGAGTAAGACTCTTCTGCTTTTGCCAAATTTATAATTCTGCTTTTGATCCCATCAACATTTAAGCCTTCTGAAATGTTCTCATCTCATGTAATTTAAGTAATCAAACAATTCTTCTACTCTTCAGTTATTCAGTTTTGACTGCTCTATGCCTATGTATTCCTGCAAAGTATGTGTTTTATACAACATCATCGTCGCAATGCTCTGCTGAAATTAGATGACTATTAATATTTTATAAAGCTATCGCCGGCTATTTTGGGGCATAGCATATGTGTGCCTCTGCAGTTTATTCACTAGTTTATATGGAATGACATATTCATTTTAATGAAAAATAATATGGATCATGCATATTAACATGCCTCTTTGCTGCTTTTTATTCTTTAGATTAGTCATGGAACAGCACTTTCTATCTTAAGTGACAAACAGCAGTTCCCATCATTTCTACGAACAATGTCAAATGACAAGTTTCAGTCCCCTGCCATTGCTAAGGTGATTGCATATTTTGGTTGGACATGGGTAGGTATCATAGCTTCTGATAATGATTATGGGCTTATGGGTATGCAAAATCTTAGAGCAGTCTTCAGTCATAATAGTATATGTGTGGATTTCACTGTCCTAATTTCACAAACCATGTCCAAACATCAGTTGCTTAAGATTGGAGAGACAATCAAAAAGTCCACAGCAACTATTATTGTTGTCTATTCAACAGCAAATGACCTAGTACCACTGTTATTAGAGATACCATCACAAAGAATTACAGGTAAAATTTGGCTAGCCACACCTAGTTGGATGTCCTCTGCTCTGTTCCTATTAAGTGATGTATGGAAAATTCTTAATGGAACGTTTGGACTTGCAGTTCACAGTGGAAGGATTCCAGGACTCATAGATTTTTTCCTCAATTTACACCCTTCCATATACCCAGAAGACATTTTCCTTAAAATATTTTGGGAACAAGCCTTTTACTGCTGTTGGCCAGTTGATGGCAATTATCATCTACCTATAGCAAATAACGGAACATGCAATCCTTGCACAGGTGCAGAAAAGCTGGATGATGATAAATTGTTATCACTAAATTATTTTGACATTAGATTTGCCTATAATATGTATAAGGCCACATATGCAATTGCATATAGTTTGCATGGCCTGCTTTTCTGCAAATCTGGAAGTGGTCCATTTAACAACAAAACATGTGCACAAATTCACAATAATAAACCATGGCAGGTAAGATCAGATTCAATCCTTGGAAAAGATCAGTCATTTTCACTTATAACAATTGCTACAAATCTGATTTTAATTTACTTGATGTTGCTTTACACAATGCAGCCACCCAGTATAGCCATGTAACATCTTAATTCATTGTTCAGTAGTCTGGAAAATATAATGTTTGCATTTGCTAGTGATATGTTGCTCTTTGCCATTCTAGCAAGTCTATAACTCATAAGCCATGCCTAATAAACTCTTGTCTTTATATAACTAAGCATTGCCAAAATGGATGGAGTCTGCTTGAATGGATATCTTGCTTTAATTGTGCTGCTTCTTCAAGCATTTCATCCTTGTGTCTTTTGCACTAGTAATATTTAGATCAATGGATCCATTTTATTATTGTATTATCAATGCCCTGGTCTACTTTGGAATCTCAACATTTCAAAACTTTGAGCCTCATATGGTCGAGACCATAAGATCAAAGTTTGGAACTTTGAATGGTTTAAATGGAGATCAGCTTACAGTGCAGAATGGGAAATTTACCTTTCTCTTCAATGTAATGCTATCTTGGAGTTGGTATATTTAATTAGCAGGGGGTGTGTGGTGTGCACTTCGATGTTCTGGTCTGGACCATATGGAGATTAAAGATTTGAAAGTTTGAGCTTCTAAAGTAGATCTCAATGCCCACAGTAAAGCCTATGTAATGTTTTTATTTCTACTTTTAATTTAGCTGTTAACTCTACAGAACCAGTTTAATCATCCAGATCAAGGTTCATTTAAGTTAAAAAATGATAGGAACTGTACTCCAAAGTTAGATACTACTAGGCACTTTACTTTTAATCCCAGAAGTCTATCCTATACCTTTCTACTGATATCAGATATACTTGGTAGACAAAATCATTGACTTTGGTAATCAGGGATGATACAATTTATTTTATTTATGTATTTGCAGTTTGTTTGCCAGGATAGCCCATTGGGCCACAAGGAGCCCATTTTCAATGGAGTCCTGGGGAGAAAATCTCCAGAAAAATACAAACACATAGTACACATTGCACATATACATTACAGATTATCTCATATGAATACATAGTAAATATGATAAGAAAAGGTTAACAATGATAGAATACATCAGTATAGTTCATTAAACAGCAAAAAAAAAAAACACTTTTATTTTTACAAAAGTAGCAGAATAGGGTAACTATTAAGTAGTTGGTCAAATAGTTCAATAGAGCTGTGGAACTATAGGAGGCGGTGATGGCATATTTAGTTGTAGGAGAGTAGGAAGTGGTATTAGAAGGATTAGGTAGGATGCGAAGAGGAGCACTTCCATTGTGAAGTTAGGTGTGAGTGCACCAAGGTTTTAAATGAGGAGAAACTGCTGGTGATGCAGATAGGAGATGGTAGAGAATTCCAGAGGTGTGCAAGAGAGAAGGACATTAGGTGATTTCCAGCTGGACGTGTTAGTTTGTGCAATTTAATTAGTTTTTGGAAATTAGAAGTCATTCTGGTTCATGCAGTTCAAAGGTAGTGGCTAGGGAGGGACAAAGAGAGGGGTTGATGTTTCAAAGGTAGTGGCTAAGGATGGACAAAGAGAGGGGTTGTAAATGGGTTTATGTGCTTGGATGAGTTGGGTATAAGTGAGGAGGTTAGGTAACTCAAGCCAGTTTAGTTGGTGAAGGAATTACAATGGTGAGAAATGGCTCTATGACCTGCTGCAAATTTTGATATCTTGTTATCACAAGAAGAGAGTTTTGTTTCGAGGGAGGATTGCAGGTTGGTGAGAATAGATGCACCATATAGGAGGGATGGGATAAGATAAGTATCGGCTAGTATGAACCTGTTGGAAAGAGAGATATAAGGATTATGGTGGTATAGCATACCAAGTTTTTTGTGGGGTTTTTGATATTTATTTGTAAATGTTTGTCGAATTTTAGTTGATCATCTATGAGTACTCCTAGTAGTTTAGTGTCATAGACTATTTATAGGGGAGTATTGTTTTTGCTGGTGGTTATGAAGTAGTGTTTATCTAGGGAGGAGGATTTGGAGGCAGTGTACAACATAAGTTTAGCTTTGGTTGCATTAAGAGCCAGATGGTTGTCTAGCATCTACTGCTCAGTAGAAGAGAAGGTGCTTTGGGTAAGCTTATTTAGAGTGGGATAGAAGGGGAGGAGCAGATAATGGTAGAATCATCGACATATTGGATGAGGCTGGAGTTTGGAATGGCTTGGTAGAAGTCGTTGATGAATATATTGAATAGTAGAGGCCTAAAATGGAACCTTGGGGGACACCTGTAGGAGTATTAAGGAAGGATGAAGTTGCTTTATTCCATTTAACTGTTGTCTGGTTGTAAGGTAGCTGGAGAACCACTTGGTACAGGAAGCGGATAGGTTTAGTTTGGAGAGTTTATTAAGAAGCAGAATGTGGGAAATAGTGTCAAACACCTTGGAGAGGTCCAGGAGAAGGGTGAACATGAATGGCTGGAATTGCAGCTTTTATTAATTGTTTCAATGAAGGAGAGGAGGGCAGTGAAGGTGCTATGACCGGGTCTGAATCCATGCTGTGTGGGGGTAAAATGAGATAGGGTAAAACTTGGTGGATACATTTCTCAAGAAGCTTAGAAATAGGGGATAAGATAGCAACAGGGCGGACGTTTGGAATGTCATTATTATTGCCTCCTTTATGTAGAGGAATAATAAAGGCTTTCTTCCAGAGCTGGGGGACCTGGCTTACTGAGACAGACAGATTACTTAGTATGCTGATAGGGAGAGCAATGGCTTCTGTGGCTACTTTTAGGAAGTAGGAGGGAATGTAATCAGAGGCATTGAAAACAGGTTTTAATTTTAGTAGAAGTTTTTATAGTGGATATAGAGATGGGGTTGATAGAGAAGGTGGAGGTTGAGGGCAAGGGATGCTAGGGGAGGAAGGGATGGGTGCAGGCTGAAGAGGTGTCACAGAGGTGTTGGTGAAGGCCGATGTTAGCTTGCTTATGGACTCTATAAAAAAAGAGTTAAATTGGGTGGCTAAGTCCATTTCAGAGACATCTGGGTTAGGGCAAGGGTTTTCTTTTTTTCCCGGGTTGAGGAGAGATGAGATTCCTTTCCAAAATAGTTTGGGATTGATGTTGTGGTTGGTTTGGAGAGTGGAGAAATAGGTTTTGCAGTCTGAGGTAATACATGTTTTGACTTTATTTCATAGTGTTTTATATTCATTAAGGGGGATAGTGGTTTTATTTTTAAGGTAACATGTCCAGGCTTTGTCACAGAGTTGCATAGTAGCTAAGGTGTCTTTGTTAACCAGGGTATAGGGTTACTTTTTGTACATTTTGCTTTTGGAGGAGCAAAGGAGTTGAGCATGTTTGTGAAAGTAGAGTTAAAGTAGGAGGGAGCATTATGTAGGGGAAGAGACTTTAATGGGTTCCAGTTTGTGCTTTTTAGTGCATTTGAGAAGGTTTCAGAATTGAAGTATTTTAGGCAGTGAGTGGAAATATAGTTGTGAGTTAGTTGTATGGAAGGGGGTAGACAGTGAGCAAAAGTGGGGAAGTGGTCAGCTAGTGGGTCTGGGAGACTACCATTATCAGAGATATAGTGAGGATGGGATACTAGAACCCAGTCTACTGTACTTCCAGTAATAGAGTTCTTAGAATGCCTGGTAGTGGAATTGATTAGTTGTGTAAAGTTATATAAGTTAATATTGAGTGAGACAGTGGGAGATGGGATTGTGGCCCAGTTTATGTTTATGTCCCCCAGGATTATGGTTTTGTGAATAATGTGATGGAGACCCAGGAGAAAATATCTTCAGGGGATGAGATATTGTCTCCAGGGGGAATATAGATGGAAGATAGAGGGAGAGAAAGATTAATGAATGTTATAGCAGTATGTGAGACTGATGGCAATGCATCAAGAAAGTATAGCAGTGCAAAGTATAGTATCAATAAGCAAGGAAGCTGTCACTGTGATATTGTACACATAAACACTACATGTAGCACCCTGTCAATATTCAGCACATGTGCCACATGATTACTGACCCTGTTACATTGACCTTGAAAATGTTATACTGTCATGACATCCTGACATACATCCACATGTATTCATGCAAACTATGAAGTGGCAATACTGATGTGGACTCAAATCTTGTTGTAAATTTTCTCTAGAGTGGTAGTTGAATGAGGACCCAAGTTGTCCACTGAGAGAGTAGAACCCTACTTATATAATTACAGAAAACTGTAAAACACAGTACTTAATGCTAGTGCTACCTCATAAGTCAGTCATTAGCACTGTCAGAGTGAACTTTATAGAGGAAGCATCACCAGCGTATACAGAGCAGATGACGTTGGCAGGAGTGTCTGACATAGCTGTGAAATCCCCTACCTATCTAATTACACAAGATAGAGAACACAATACTTAACGCTAGCACCACTGCACAACTCTTTTTTTAATTGTGTCAAGGGTGTAGTTTATAGAGGATGACATCATCAGTGTATGCTGAGAAGATGATGTTGAAAAGGCTGTATGAAACTGCTGTGGAGTCCTGTAGCAGTGTAAATGTATCTTCTGATTGCCACTAGAGTGATGGCAGTAGGACCTGGACTCATGATCTTCTGACATCACAAACTCAGATGTAGACATGCACACACAAGTTGATTGTTGTGAGATTTGAACCTCTTTATATCTGATTACACAGACTAAAGAACACAGTGCTTAAAGTGCACCACTGCAGGTGTCTGATGTTTACAATGTCAGAGTGCACTCACTTTATACAGTATGAATTATTGTAGTGTCGTCAGGTTAGATAAACTGTTATGAGACTTTTTTGCAAAGGCAGGACTTGGGTTATGTGTAGAAGAGACCATATATATGTATCTTTAAGAAGCATTTCCAGATGTAAGCATATGCATATAAATAGTGAGCATGTGCAGGCAGTGGTGTTATTTTGAGAGAACAGCCAGAGTATTAATATGTATGAGTTTGGTAGTCAGTCTGTTTATAAGTTTATTTAAGTTAAAGTCATAAAGCCTCATATGTGTTTGTGTGCAAGAAAGCTGCTTGAACTGAACCTGTGAATGTTTGTCTCCTTTATGCTGACCAGATGAGTGACATGGTATCAGAACCAAGATTAAGAGAACAACGTCTTCAAGCCATGAGGTGCAGAGTTGAAGGTGAAGGCAGATTAAGCTGGTTGAGTGAAACGGAGCTCAGACAAACAAAAAAGGCCAGAAATGAACTTAAGGTAACAAAAACAGGCGCAAATGATTTATTTGGCAAAGAAAATGAAACTGAGCATTTGTAAGCCACAAAATGCATTATTAATCAAACAAAAGGCAAAAAACACATTATTAATTAAACAAAATGTTTGAAACCATGATATTTGATAAAACTAGCAGAAATACTCATATGGGGCTCAGAATTACCATTGATTTACATAACAAACATGTTTAAAGTAAAATGGGCACAAGAAAAGTATAATGAGCATGATAAGAGGTTAAAAGGGCATAACAAATACAATAAAAGGGCAAATTAAGCTTAAAGAGCAAGGCAACTGCATGTTTTTTAGTAAAAGACTGTGTTTTGGGCACAAACTACTATTTCACATTGGCCAAAGCCATTCAAAGCATAACTAGAGATGTTTGAAGTATCTCAGATTATGTAAAGTGTTTACAGAGTGTATGCTTTAGTACGGTACAATTATTTCAAAGAGTTTGCTGTGTGCAAAGTACAGTTGTATTCTAAAGTGCAATCAACATAAGCCATTTCAAAATGTTTCTTGTGCTATGTGCATTTATTCTCAGAGTTCTGCCATTTCAAAGTGTTTCTTACACTGTACAAAGTTATTTCTTAAACGTACAGCCATTTTGAAAGGTTCTTGTGCTGTGTACAGTTTATTTGCCAAGTGCATTCATTTCAAAGTGTTTCTTACTCTGAGCTTTTTCTGCTGTATACAGTTTATTCACAAAGTGCAGTCATTTTAAATATTTCTTACACTGATAAGGAGTAGTTTCCAAAGTACAGTGATTTTAAAGTAGTCTTGTGCTACAGAGACTTATTTGGCAAATTGCAGTTATTTCAAAGAATTTGTTGTGCTACTGGGCATAATTACAAGTACTGGCATAAAATGCTGGCATATATATTTATGTGTGTATGTTCATGCATAATTTCAAGCATATTCACTACTGTGTGTTGATATGGCAGAGGTATTTTGCAGACCTAGTTCACTTGTGTTTGATCATAATATAGCAGAGAATTGGAGAGTATTTGAGTAGGAATGCAATATTTTCATACAAGCAGTCTATTCTGACAAAGATGCACATGCAAGGGCATTTATTTTACTTAATTTAGCTGGATCAGAGACCATTGAAAGAGAGCATTAATTCCTGTATGTACAAGCAGTATATGCAGGAGAGGGGTAAAATCACCATATTATGGTACTGTTTGAATCAAGGGAGGACCCTGATTGCTTAAAACATAAATTTAGAGAAATGTGCAACACCCAGACAAATGTTACATTAGAGAGGCACTTATTTTATACAAGAGACCAAAAGCCAGGTGAAACTTTCACAGTTTATATCACTGACTTGAGAAATAAAGGCAAAATGTGCAGATTTGGTGAATTGAAAGATGAGTTAATAAAGGACAGGCTTGTGTGTGTTGTTAATAGTGCTGCAGTGCGAAAGATTTTGCTTCATGACAGTGGTTTAATGTTAAGCAAATCCGTAGAGATTTGTCAAATCCACGAGCTCACAGAAAGCCACACAAGTATGCTTGCAAGTGATAAAAGCATAGTTTAAACAGCCTCTAGAGCAAACGTAGACAGCATGCAGCACGTGGCAAGCAGAAACAGGCCTAATCACTTGGCAGCTGCAGACCCTGTGGGTCTACCTGGGAGACTTTGAAATGGTGGCACTCTGGGAATAAATACACATAGCATAAGAAACATTTCTAGCAAGTTCCCAGACTAGCTCAGTGAAAAGGACATGCTCTGTGCAGTATAAGGGTGAATCAGCAAAACCCAGGTCAAGTCTTATTGTTAACTTGTTAACTGTCGTAATTGTGATGCCAATCATGAGGCTAAAAGTGAGAAGTGCTTAGCATTTGGTCAACAATGCCACAAGTGCAAAAAATTGAACCACTTTCAAAAGTTTTATAAATCAAGCAAGCCTCATTCAGTTATTAAGGAAGGTCACTGAAAAAAGTAAGTTGATCATATTTTCTATGGAGATGGTGTATCAATAGACAGTGAGAAGGTTAATGCAGTAGATTTGTTGCACAGAACAAAGTATTTTGTACTGTTCTGATCAATGGTAAACCCACATAGCTCAAAGTAGACACTGGTTCAAAGTGTAATGTAATGTCAGCATGAACATTTGCTAAAGTGAGAGCTGGTGAGCAACTTAATATGGTCAATTGTGTGAAGCTTGTTGCTTATCAAGGTGAAGAGATTCAAACCATAGGCTCAGTAGTGCTTTCATGCTATTTGGCTGGGAACAGTTACAGCTTGCAGTTTTATGTAGTCTGAAGACCTGTGCAGTCATTATTAGGTCTCAGAGACAGTTTAAGAATGAAACTGCTTTCTTTTACCAAAAAAGTACATCATGTAAGCACATGTTCCAGTTCTAGCTTTACTGATGCTATTTTCTCAGAGTATGCTGATGTTTTTGATGACAAGTTAGGCAAACTTCCAGTTGTGTACTCCATGAAAGTAGACCTAGAGGTCAGTCCAGTGGTCAGACCAGCAAGGAAAGTTCCAGTAGCTATGCAGGGCAGAGTCAAGTTTCAGTTAGATAAAATGGTGCAGCAAGATGTAATTTGTCCAGTCACAGAGCCAACTGAGTTGGTGTCTTCTATGTTAGCTGCTCATAAGAAAAATTCAGATGAAATCAGAATATGCATTGACCCAAGAGACTTGAACAAGGCATTAAAAAGACCTCATCATCTTATGCACACAATCAAAGACATTGACACCCTCATGCCGAATGCCACTGTTTTTTTTTTTCTGTCTTAGATGCAAAGGGTTCATTTTGGCAAGTGATGCTTGATCACAATTCTTCACTACTGACTGCACTCAGTACCCCATTTGGTAGATACAGATTCCTCAGGATGCCTTTTGGAATAAATTTTGCCAGTGAAGTCTTTCAGTGTGCAGTGGAGCAAATTTTTTCAGGCTACCTGTGATGTCCATGCATTGGTCCAGTAATCAAGGAGCATCAATCCTCACCATCAACACTAGCGAGGGCCGTCCACATTGGGAAGGATAACAAATACACACACAGTAAAGTATCATTTCCCTTAAGATCACACAGAGATCACAGTCAGTCTGGAGGTGGTTTCTCCCTTTCTCTCCAGATCTCCAATAGGACTCTCCACTGGCACAGCTATAGGGTTCAGATCTCATAGTAGTCAAGCCAAAACCTCCAGTGCCCTCTTTGTCCAATCAGTGCTTCGTGTCCCTGCTGAAGTAGCTGACACACACACACTTTGAGATTTGGTTTATGTACAAACACACAGACACTCCTGGGGAAGGCTGGCACAGGTTCTCCAACTATGCCCCTTCCTGCCAGGCTATAAGGTAGTAATCACTGCCACCAACTACTCTTATCAGCTACTAAAAAAGCACTTACCAAAGGGTATCCAATTATTACTGTGCAATATTATTACCCAATTAGTAAGTGTGATGAACAGCAAGGCTTATTATTTGGAGTGGCTTTGTACCGTATCACTATATACATGCAATGTACTCTAGAGCTTAAATTATCTCTACACAAAACAGCCACAGTTGAAAGGTTTAAAAATATTTAATAAAAATAATAAAAACACAAGACAAATCTTCTCAATTCACCACAGTGCTAGTCAAGAGTTCAAAAATCACAGAAAAATGCTTAAAATAATACTGCAGAATATTCTGATATAAATATAGGAAACAGCTAGTCTAAACTTACTATTTTCTATCTATTTCTTAAGAGAAACACTAAAGTCTAAGATCCTCCTTACATACAGAGTGAAGCAAGTGCTGGTGAGTGGTCATTTCTAAAGACGAATGCAAAATGCTCAGATTCTCTCTCTCCAAGAAAGACTTAAAAATAATACATCACTGCTGACTCATTTTAGATTACATCAGTCTTCTCTGGTTCCCAGGCTAAAAGAAACTCAATAGTTTTAACATTGCTTTGATCTTGCACCTGGCCAAGAAACTACAGCAATAAAAGATATTATATATGTAAAATTTAGCAACTGACTCTGGTCTCAAAACAATAGAAGGAATTCTTCAGTCCAGGCATTATGTCTCCAAGCTTTGAGATCAAACAGTCATACAATGCTTGACTTATCAGCTTTCTTCCAGCAGAGTGCACTGTGCTTACATTTTGAAGTTCAACATTTAACATATTTTATTATATTAGAGAGGACAAGCCTGTAGATTATATGCATATTTACAATGACAGAATTATCTGCAAAATTCTATCTAGCATAAGCAAAACAAAACCTCTCTCTTCTCCTGTGGTCACTGCTCATACAAATATTGGTGCAAAAAGCATAAAATAAAAAGCAGAGTCCAAGCCTGCTTGGACTCTTGCTTTTTATTTTATGCTTTTTGGACCAAAATTCTATCTAGCTAGGCTGGCAGCCTTCACACATCTTCACACTACCTGTGTGCAATAATAGTTGATTATTTACTGGTTGGAGGCAATGTTGAAACAGAGCATGACAGAATCCTCAGGAACGTTCTGGACAGAGTGTGTGAAGTGAATTTAAAGCTCAATCCTCTGAAATGCAAATTCAGACTACCAAAAGTTACTTATGTAGGTCATTTATTTACCAGTACAGGCCTGCAACCAGACCCTTCCAAGCAAGTAGCCATTCTTGAGATGCCAGGTCCAGACAATGTCCAAGCCCTACAGTGCTTTCATGGTATGGATAACGATTTCTGCAAGTTTATCCCTGACTTTAATGAGTTATCAGTCCCTTTACAAGAGCTGACATGCAAAATTGTTGCCTGGTCATGGTTTGAACAACACCAGACAGAATTTGATAACCCCAAACAGCAAATCGCTAACCCGTCTAGATTAAGGTACTATGGTGTTCACAAACCAGTAGTACTTTCTTGTAATACTTTAAAGTTTGGTCTTGGTGAAGTTATTCTTCAAGAGGACAGACTTGCTGCTTGTGTATCTAGAACTCTTAGCCAAAATGAAACACAGTATACTCAAATTGAGAAGGAAATTTTGGCAATTGTGTTTGCTTGTTCCAAGTTCCATGATTATGTTTATGGCTGAGCTATCCAGACAGAAACTGACCATCAAGCTCTAGTCACTATTTTAAAGAAGCCTATGCATTCAGCTCCAGCAAGATTACAAAGAATGATACTCATATTGTAAAAGTTATAATTCCAAAATGGTCTATACAAGTGTCAGACGTCTTTATCTGGTTGATTCCTTATCCAGATACCCAGAAATACCATGGAATAGCTTGATGCATAGAATTTTGACTTTGATGTCATGGAAGTTCGTAATTTCTCTACCACAAGACTGGATGAGCTAAGAGATCATTCAAAGACTGATCCAGTTTTGCATAAGCTCAACCACTTCTTCAATGTAGGATAGCCGTCAAAGCAATCCTGTGTACCGCTAGAAGTACAACCTTATTTCCCATACAGAGCTGAGATGCTGATGGAAGATGGTATGAGTTTCAAAGGTTCAAATGGTATTGTTCCTACTTCCATACAACATGAATACATTCATATTTTGCATCATGGCCACCCAGGTTCCAATTCTACCAAAAGAAGGGCAAGAAGACTGGTATTTTGGCTTCTCTATTGAAAGACATTGATAAAATGCTTTCTTCTTGTTCAATGTGCAACAATACTAAGTCACATTTGCAAAAAGAGCCACTTCAGTTAAGCTAAATTCCTGAACTACCTTGGTCGACAGTAGCCACTGACATATTTGATTGGAATAGTCAGCATTACTTAGTGTTGGTAGACTCTTATTCGAACTGGTTCAAGATCGATTTGCTACCTAACCTAACATCCAGTGCTGTTATTACTAAGATGAAATGTCAGTCCATGGTAGTCCACACAAAGTTATTTCTGACAATGCTTCTAATTTTACCAGTCAATTGTTTCAGAGATTTGCAAAAGAATGGGATTTTATTCATGTTACTACTAGTCCTAAATACCCAGAGTCAAACGGTCTTGCTGAACATGCAGTACAGAATGCAAAGCGATTACTACAGAGGTCAAAGCATGACAATACTGATATCTTCTTGAATTTACTTAATCTCAGAGATATACCGCATGACAACCTTCTTGGCTCTCCTGCTCAGAGACTTCTACCTAGACAAACCAGTACAACCATGCCTATTAGTTCTAGTTTGTTGGTGCCAAATGCTAAAAACAACAGAGCAATCACAGCCCAACTTTTTAAGAAGCATTCTTCTCAGAAGTCCAGCTATGATAAAATGAGCATATTTCTTTGTCCGTTAAAAGAAGTAGACACAGTGAGGATGCAAACGGCAAAAGGCTTTGATTGAACTGGTCAATGAGAGACATATTTGCTGAGCTGAGATCCTACATAGTGGAATCTGAGGGTATAGAATACAGGAGAAACCACAGGCATTTTTTCCTGTATCAGAAATGATATCACAGCATCTTACCTGTGATATAGACTCTAGATCTCAGAGCAACCTTGACAATGTTCATACCAAAGAACATGACTCAGTATCTATTCCTATTCCTGATGATGTCCCAGTTGTCCCCAAAGTTGAACATTCCTTGAAGACAGTCCCTGTTGCTAGAGCCAATTCTGACTTTTATGTTACATGATCGGGTCGTATTTCTAGACCTAGTGTAAAATACAATGTCTGATTTTGTATGATTGCATGTCAGAGAATTAGTTCTGTATAATTGCATGTCAAAAGATCATTTCTGTAAATTGCATGTCACCGAATACTGTCATTTAATACACAAATAATTTCTCAAAGAGGGAGGATGTAGAACAGAGTGTGTGTCTGTACCTTTACGAAGCATTTCCAGATGTAAGCACGGGCATATAAATAGTGAGCACATGCAGGCAGCAGTGCCATTATGAGAGAACAACCAGACTGTTAACATGTATGAGTGTGGTAGTCAGTCTGTTTATAAGTTTATTTAAGTTTGAGTTACAAGGCCTCATTCCGGATGTGTTTGTGTGTAATAAAGCTACTTGAACTGAACCCATGAATGTCCGTCTGTTTTTTTCTGACCAGACGAGCGACAATATGCTTGTGTGACTGCAATTTGCAAAAGTACTTATAAATACATCCTGGCATCTGTAAAAGAAGCTCTCGTGAATGTATATTGCAGAAGAGAGACAGACATACCTCTTTCTCAGGATATTGTGTATATGAAACATTCACACAGACATACACTTTAGAAAAAACAGTAGTTCAATCATGGAGTTAATGTGTCTTCACATTCAGATGAAGGTATGTCCACATTAATACAGGTTACTAACAATATCAATGGGATATGAGTATGGATGTCCAATGTCCAGTGTCACTATAAACCCATATCAAATATACCAATTCAGTTATGCTCTTTAATGCTGGAGTCTGTTTGACAATGGCTAAAGTCCTGATATATCATTTAGAAGTGAATTGCTGTAGGGCACACATAAAATCAGAAAGTATGTGTTCAGTGAAGTATATCACTGCCCTTCTATTGTGTTTATGAATGCATTTTCATGTATTGGAGTATTACAACCCAATAACCACAGTTAAGCATGCTATACACCTCTTCAGAAAGATCACCAAGAAGCTGATTTGTGCAGACGAAGTCAAAGTATTACAGCATGCATGATTCAAATTCTAGGAATTCAACTTGTAGATGTGAAGTAGCAGTGTCCACTGGTGATCATTGTAAACTGTGTGCAAGTAAGGACAAAGCATATCTGACCTGATTGGGGTTAACTGCAAAATACATCTATTTGTTGTTAATGTTTCCTATGACAGGCTTACAAGATATGTTATTGGAGAAATTGCTGGCAGATACTATGATGTGCATGCTGTAGTGTATGCTTGAAATCTTCAGGCCACTGTTTTATTGCCTGACCTTAACAATTGGCTTAGTTTCTGGTGTCATTCTAAGGGGGTGCAATATTTCTCAGCATGGAAGGCGATGATCAACAGACCATGCTGCTTTTCCAGGGATAGTCTGAACCTCTCCCCTCTAAGCTTTAGAATATGAGCTAATATGAGCTAAAACATTGTCCTTCCCCATAGTGACTTTTTAGGCAATGCCAATCGGAAAATTCTTCCAACATAGCAAATAAAAACAAAGAAAATCTAAAGGTGTTACTGCTCAATGCTAGTAGTCTAAACAAAGCAAAAAAAAAAAAAAACTCCACTCCCTAGAAGCTCACTTCACCCTAGAGAATGCTGATGTCTGTGTGGTCTCTGAGAAGTGATTTCTAGCCATGGAGAGCATACCAATAGTGCAAGGTTATAATTCCTTCCACTCGTTTAGGCCAGCTACTTCACAGAGAGGGACTAAAGCTGGAGGTGTCTCAATTTATTTCAAAAATAAATATACCTCAAGGCTGGTCAAACAGGACAATGCATTTGAGCTTCCCCAAGTTCAAATCACCATAGGCAAAATCCAATACCATTTCCTTGTAAGCTATAGGTCCCCCTCTATGACCCATGAAACCAATACCATGTATTTAAACTTAATGGAAACACTCACCATCCAACCCATTAACACATTCATAGATGACTTTAATTACTCCACTATTAACTGGGAATCATATGCAACACCAGACATACAGGCACAGAGATTCCTGGATTTTGTAAACACAAACTCCCTGGGCAAGATTGTCAATACACCAACTAGGAGTGCAGCCATACCAGATCTTGTCCTCACTAATATGGGACAGTGCTGCACACCCCCTAGTGTAGTGTCTACCCTGTAAGGTCAGACAACAAAACAGTCTATTTTGAAGTAAAAATAAAACCTGGCACCCCAGCTCACCCTGGAATATTCAGGAACTACTCTAAAGCTAACTTCCTACTATTAAGTGATAACCTGGCAAAATTTCAAGCCCTCATAAACCCTGAAAACACTGCTGCCTGTGAAACTGTTCACAGAAACCCTATACAAGCATGTTAGTAGCTGCATAGAAGCAATTGTACCCACCAGGAAGAAGTACAGAACTAATTTAAACAACACGTCAGTCTGGTGAAATCACAATATCAATAGGCTGTATAACAGAGGGAATAAAATTATCTCAAAAATTAGGCAGTGTTGCACCCAGCAGGATAAAGGCACTCACATCAAACTAAACAAACAACTCAAAGGACAAATAAAGTCTACCAAATCAAAATTTGAAGTAAATTTGGCTTCTCAGGCCAAAGACAACCATGAGGCATTCTTTAGCTATGTCTGCAACCTCAAAGGCAGTACACAATTGCTTGCAGAGTTCATTATTAATGGAGCCACCTGTACTGAGCCAGAAGATAAAGCAAACCTACTGACCAACAAACTCAGCTCCAAATTTACCTCTCAACCTCCCCAACCTTCTCTCAGGAAATACCATCATATATAAGTCCCCTGCTATCACTAGGGAACAGATCCTTAATGCTCTGTCTAAGGCCAAAAACACTGCATCAATGGGCCCAGACAGTATCCCAGGGCCCTTCTAAATAGCATGAAATATGACCTATCTGGTCTTCTGAACTTGCTCTTTAACTGTAGTCTCCAAACAGGCTGCATGCCTCATGAATGGAGAACAGCAACAGTCATCCCTCTGTACAAATGTGGGCCATCTACAGACCATGGAAACTACAAACTTATAAATCTCGCTTGTCTCATATACAAAGCCATGGAAGTGATCAATAATGACATTGGAAAATGCCAGACACTGGACCCAACCCAATTTGGTTTGATAAAGGGCAGGTTATGCCTACTCAGCCTGGTGGACTTCTTTGAGAAGGTCACCAAAGCAATGGACGAGGGCAAAATAGTTCACACTGCCTAACTTGACCTGTAAAAGAAATTTGACACAATACCCCACTCAGGCATATAAACCCTTATGTCACCCAGTGGATAGCCAGCTGGCTCATAGACAGGACCCAGAAAGTTAGAATTGGAGACTCCACCTCTACAAAGAGGCTGATCACATGCTGAGTCCCTCAGAGATCAGTCCTGGGACTGCTCTTTTTTTGGAATTTACTTCTCTGATGTTAAGGCCAATGTCTGTGACCTCTGGCTGACTAAATCCGCAGATG
Source organism: Protopterus annectens (assembly GCF_019279795.1). Taxonomy (NCBI): domain Eukaryota; kingdom Metazoa; phylum Chordata; order Ceratodontiformes; family Protopteridae; genus Protopterus; species Protopterus annectens. The sequence continues at coordinate 650,538,417 of NC_056734.1, read as the reverse complement.
ATTGCAAATTAGGAGCTGTCATTAAATCCCCTATTGACACAAATGTTTTTCATGAAGGGCTGATACAGACAAACAACTGGTGTCAGAGCCATGACTAAAACTAAATGCTAAGGAATGCATAATAGTATCCTTCGGGAAGTCCACTACAACTGGTAACTATCATATTGACAACACACCCCTAAGAGTTGTCCCAGTAGTCAGGGACTTAAGGACACACACAGGCAGTAACCTAGCCTTTAAAAATAATGTGTCTACAGTAGTGAGGAAACAATTCTCTGTTGTGCAACCTATAAACAATGGTATGACATCTAGGTCCAATGAAGTCATTATTCCACTGTATTTGGCATTTATTTCACCTATCATTGAGTACAGGGCCACTTGTTGGTATGTACCTAACAAAGCATATCCAATAACTGGAACATCCACAGAAGTTCCTCACTAAAAGAGTACAGGACACAAGTAAAATGTCCTATGCAGACTGCCTCAAGGCCCTATCCCAATATTCTGTTTCACACAGGGTGTTGAGGAGAGATCTATGCCTGGCATACAAGGCATTGTCAGATCCAGTCTGATGGACCTCCTGCATTTCTACAAAATAAACAGCACCAGAATTACCCATTCTAAAAATTTTAACTTTGCCTGTGATATAAATAGGACCTGCTGTTGAGACAGTTAAGTATCCCAGAGACTACCCCTTCTCTGGAACAAGCTCCCCTTTCATGTGAATCAGAGTTCCTCCCTAATCCAATTTAAATGTTACCTGGGAAATTTAGTGGGGAACATGAAATTCATCCCTGGTTTGGCACCTATGTCTCTAATGGACACTGGCAACCTGCAAATTGTTCATCCCTCAGGCCACTACTCGTAAATGTGTTTCATCTCCCAAGCTCCTGCTTACACTTATAAAGGGTACCAGAACTTGTCAGAGAAGTGGGATGCATGGCTAGGATTAAAAAGGCCCTTGTGGTCATTATCCTAGTAAACACCTATGAGCCTACAAATAACTGTTGGTCATGCCTTCCCTGTGTGTGTGACATTAAGCACCAATCAATAGTGGTTGCCTGCTTAAAGAAAAATATGTAAGATTTAATTTGGATCCCCTTCTTTTGTGCAAACTAACTCAGCAATGATGTACGACCATCAGCACTCTGGACATTACTCATTGTGTAAAATATACCTGCTGCCTAGCTTTCTCTGTAGTGCAGGATGTAAGAGTACTGTGTTCCTTGTCACAGCACAGGAGAGCCAGGGTTCTAGCTTGTTCCACCATTATGTGGAGCAGCTGATTTATATCTGTTTGAGTTTAGTATAATATTTGTATATAAGATTTAGGTATATGAGTTTAGAACAGTATCTGTTTGAGCTTAGTACTATCTGTATATACATCCTACCTTTATTCCTAGCCTGTAGCTAGATATTGGTATATCTGTTCATTACTATATTTCATATTGTATGTATAGCTAATGATTGCTGCAGCATGTAATATTTGCTATTGCATGTATATTCAATTGTTCTTCATGTACTCTACTGCTCATTTATTGTTCTGTGGAGCTTTTATCCCCGGGCCTCCACTGAAAAAGGACGTGTGTCCAGTTGGAATTTCCTGGTAAACAAATGTAAATAAATAAATAAATACAGCCAGATGGTTATTTATTTATTTATTTATTTATTTATTTTTTACAAATGGTGTCAGGATGTCCTTAGCTAAGTAAATGTGATCAAGACTACAAATGTGACATTCAATGATTACACTTGTGTGTATCTTCCCCAAAATGTATCAGTGATGCCTACCTCAGTGCACTTGTACAACTAGTTGATGATTTACAGGCCTCACTGCAAGACACAAGTTAATTGTGTGTACAACTTTCTACAAATGACAAGGGGTGGTAAATTTTGTGAAGTAAATATTATGAATGAGCAGATATGCTAACTATTTATGTATGGCTGGATATCCCAAAAAAGTGTGTTCAATATGCTTCTTCATAATAAGGACTATTTCCACATCATATCAGATGAAAGTACAGCTGTGTAAAATCTTACTATAATGGTAGATGTCCTTGCCTTCACTGCAACAATATTCCTAACATATGGGATTCCCTTACTGCCTTGGAAGCCCGAAATCCAGCCAGTCTACCAAAGACTACTGTTGCTTTAAGGTATGCTGAAAGTCACCCAAGTACTACATGCATAGATTAGGGCATAAAGGTGATGTTTATGCCTACCATAATCAGAAGTGATTGCCCCAGTAGGAACACCAGTCAAAGGAACCCAATAGGTAATCTATACATCCAGGAAGGCAAAGGCCTAATGGGATAGAAGGAGGGAGTGAATACTGCAGCAGTGAAGGCAAGGACATCTACCATTATGGTAAGATTTTACATAACTGTGCTATGTCCTTACATTCACTGTTGCAGTATTCCTAACATATGGGAGCATGTAAAAGCTTAAGAGAAAGCCTGGGATAGGGAAGCAGCAGAAGAGACCCTTATAAAGCCATGAAGAATAGCACTAGCAAAACCAGCCCTAGCTCCAGAAATACCATCCAACTTGTAGTGCTTTTTAAAGGTATGCACAGAAGTCCAGGTCGCTGCTTCACCATATAGTAAGCTACACGCTACATACATTATACACACACACACACACACACACACACACACACACACACACACACACACACACACACACACACACACACACACACACACACACACACACACACACACACACACACACACACATGCGCACACACACACACACACACGCACACACACATTCACACTCACACATATATATATATATATGTGTGTGTGTGTGTGTGTATATGTATGTGTTTATCTGTAGACACATATACAGTTACACATTTCCATTTTCATTTGTTTTTCTTTGAAGGACATGAAGTAAACACAGGCATATAATCTAGTTATACATGTTACACACACACACACACACACACACACACACACACACACACACACACACACACACACACACACACACACAGTCATGTTTTTGTACACATACTTATATAAACACAAAAACATATATATTTGCAATATGGGTGCATACAATTCATTATTTATAATAAATTTAACATAACAGAGTTAAGCATTATTAATGAATACATTCTAGTAAATGTTACTTAATATTTTACTTACTCACTGCCACACATTGGCTATGTGTTGCATGTACAATCTTTGTCAGTACCTTTATGCCAGTATTTTTTTTCTTTGTATTGCTAAGTTAATTTATTACTTGTATTATCTTTGCCAATGTAGCCCGAGTTGTGGCTGAAAAGCATCCTGAGACCAGTTCACTTTCATGGTTACCAAATTATAAATAAATATGAAACAGAAAAAAAGGAGGTGAGCATGACAAAAATAATTAAGGAAGTAGTAAAGGACATTTTAATTCTGCATCATTCATGAGAAAAAGAAAAAGTCCCACTGAAGGCATTGGGAAATACAGACAGACTTAGTTTGCAGTCCTACTGCTTGTCACCTGTAAATGTACAACAAGGATCACTTGCTGAGTGAGAGTTTTCACACCTCAGCATGAGAGTGTGGGAGAAGATCTGTTAATTCTTTTAGACCTACAAAATAATCCCTTTTGTAAAGGGATTATTTTGTAGATCTGTCAATTCCTTTAGACCTACAAAATAATCCCTTTACAAAAGCTTGCTATTTACCTACTTTCTTTTGCTAGAAGTAACTATCAGTTATTTATAGCACAGAATCAGCTCTGACAGACACATGAATAAGGCTCAGTCAGGGAAATATAGAAGTAGCTGTGTTACAGAAGGGTGTTTAGATAACAGTGATTCATAGTCTTGCCATTCTGTCTTAATGGCAAGAGAAAACAACACCACTTCCTTACGTCTAGCATGACTCGTATGAACAGGACTTAAAATGTATTTTGGAAAGAAGGAATGAAAGCAAGAAAACAAGATAACATTAGCAAGGCAGGCCCCATCATTCACCATTTCGAGGAAAACACATTAAAATTGTAAAAAAAAAAGTACTTGGAGTAATTTTGAGGCATTAAAATAGCTCAGAAAACAAAGATACAATGAAAAAAAAAACATGTTTTTTTGAGTTCTAAGGTGGAGGTTTCCTTTAGTAATGAATTTACAGCCTTTCCATTTTTACTGTAGTAAATTATCAATTCAGTTACAGTCTTGCAATAATTTATTTATTAGTAACATAGGTCTATTTCACTATAGTACAGCATCATTTTGCTTTCAGACTTACAAGAGTTTATTAGTAGCATATGTTTACTTTATGGGGAAAATGTTAGTCAGGACAAGAAGCAAAACTAATGGCTTAAAATTGTTAAAACTGCAAATATTATGTTAAGGTCTTGATACTGCTTTTCTTGTGCTTTGTAGGTATTACTACCAAAAAACATGCTGACAGTTTGGATATTTAACTAATTTTCAGTTTGGTTTTAAATATAGTAAACAAATATATATTGTATCTGCCACCCAGACTTGCACCAGAGATTTGGGGGAGGAGCCTAATTGTGCACATCAAAGAACCCTTTGACATTAGGATGCTCTTCCAATACCTCAGCAGTCACTGGGACAATGCAGAGTAAGGCCTAAACTTGGTAAGAGCTGAGGTGCATAAGTCAATTATCTATAGAAAGACAAGGCCACCAAAGGCAGAAGTAAAAATTGTCATTTTTCTTCAATCATGTACAGCAAACGTGTTTCAGTTATCTAAAAAAAGGATTCTTTAGAGTTAAAATGTGTATATAACAGGTGTGCATTTATGTAGATTAGAGTTAAAGCAAGTATGGACATGTTTTTATGTTTTCAAACAATTGTATAACAGTGATAGTTTTCAGTTTATCTGTATTCAAATCATACTAGCAGAAAAAAGGTATTCCTTTAGTGATGGTTTAGTTTCCAGAATATAACCTTTACCAGAATTCAGTCTATGCTTTTATAGTTAAGTTTCTAGAATATAATATTTACCATATTTCAGTTTATGCTTTTATATGTGTTCAGATAAATACTGGCAGAAAAGGTGTTCCTTTAGTGTTAGTTTAGTTAGTTTTCAGAGTAAAGCATTTAGACACAGGTGTTTTACATGTATAGTACAAATATGTATCACTTTAGTGTAAATTTAATTCAAGTTTCAGAATATGACATTTTTACTCAGCTATGAGTTCAGTATAGTACATTTCAGTCAGATTTCAGAATATAACATTCATACACAGTTATACATTTATAACAGAATTACTAGACAGTTTACAACATGCAACTACATCACAACTTACATTATTCAGTCATTAGTTTTAAGGGCAAAGTGACAGAATTATTTGATAAAGGCTTATTAAGATAAATTATCTAAAACATAAGAAGAAAATTAAACACACACAGGCACCAAGAACTAATGGCATTTTTTAATAAAGAATAAGGTCTTTATTCACTGATGTAATATGAACGTCATCAAATTCATAACTCCCTCATCAAACACTTCCTTACATTGCAATAAAACACTGCCATCTAGTGACAAAAATTAAAAACATTCATTATGCACTAATTAAACATTACCAGTTCTAGTTGAACAAAATAAGCACTACAGAAAATAATACTAAACGTTTAAAACTCACATGAAAAATTATACATAAAAAATTACGAGGCCACTACATATTAACACACTGTAAAATTATGTAACTTAAGAACTCCATGTTGATAATTAAAAACTCTACTAAATATGAATCCTTTTCAACAGGAGCAGACTACTAATCGAAAGTTCACTCATAAATAGTGGGGGGATTGTAGAATCCAGGAATACCTACTAATATAATTCCCTATTTTTCAAATATGCTGATCAATTTCCCCACCCTCAGTCAAAGTGTGGAATTTTTTCTAATACAAAAAAATCCTTTTTAAAATTCTTACATTTCTCAGAGTGCTTAAATAAAAAGTTATTGTGATCTTTCTTCCATACAGCATAAGCATGCTGATATATATGTGTTTTTAAACCTTTTAAAAATTTTCCAACATAAAAAGACAAGCATGAAATATACCGTGCAAGATGAACAACCCCATTTGTGTTACAATTGTACTCCCCATTAGGATAAATAGGCTTAAGATAATTTACTACCATAAAATTCACATTATACTACTGTGACCTCTTTATTCAAAAATCCTTTTTAGATTGGTTCCTGATCTATAAACCATTACTGGGCCATCTCCTAAAATGTTGCACAAACCCTGTGTAGAAATGTAGTTCATTTTCCCATGAAGGTTCTTCTTCACTACCTGCAAATCTTGTAATCCAAAGACCATGTTTCAACATCAGTCTATAAAACTTGGACTTTTATATTTTCAAACAACTCTATAGGATAGAAAAAGATATCCTAAGACTATAGGATGAAATAATTGGGGATTTGCTGTTTCCTTCTACGGAATATGTATTCAACCAAACTTTCTCCAAATCTGACAGGGAATGTTGAGTTATTAAAAAGAAAAAAAGATAAAAAGCTAATTATGGATCTTGAACAGTATCAAACTAAATGAGCATATCCATATCCCACTGCTGGAAATAAGTTTATGCACATTTTCCCTGTAGCTGTAACATACAATGAAGACATTGCAACCAATACAGTGACCATGGAAAATAACGGGGATTTTTTTTTAGAAGAAACCAGCATCCCATGATGGTCTTCCAGACAATGGAACAAAAACAACAAGATTCAACAACAGCAGGCTGTTCAGTCAGGGTACAATAGGAACAGTGACCTGAACAAGAACTATCGACCTGGTAGAGACAACTGACTAGCTGGGGCCAGCAGAGGAGATAAATTTACCCTTGGAACTCATTAATCAAGGTACAGATTTTGAGTTTAAAGGCTTTAAGAATTATAATTACAGTCACCTGGACACTACACTAGTATATGGTAAATTATTTAGCTGGGTTTTTTGTGCCAATAAATAAGTTTAAACTAGTTAAAAAGACATACTAGACTTGAAACTTTACAAGTAAGTTAGACTTAGAGTTATCTTTTTAAAGATAGTTATTATTTGTTTGGTGGACCTGGCACATTACAAAGATCTAGTTTATTCAACTCCCTCCCTGCACTATCCCCTTGTCTTGCCACATTTGAGGTGGCATGTGAGAAAGACAGTTGAGAGCTTTGAAAACTGTTTCCACTACATACAACATAACTACAGATGAGAGGAAGTTGTTAAATAACTTGAGCAATAACAAGTCTATAAGGATTATGAAACCAGACAAAGGGGGTTGGATGGTGTTGATGGATGGTTTTATTTACTCACAGAAAATATTACAATATTTCATTAATGGTGATTTTTTGTTAGTGTGAACAAGAATGAGACTAATATGGCCTATCATGGTACAGATCTTTGGCTGGAGGACACTATTACCAACTACGACTTGCATGTATTAGTTTATGATTTTTTGAAGGTTGACAATCCAATTACACTGACTTTGGCATTTGTAAAGTTCATAAGTTGGTGATTAATCCTCCAACCATTTGTAGCTGCAGCTGGCTAGAAGACTGACCTTTATCTAAATTTGCTGGAATCACTTTGAAATCCTTCTTTGCTGAAAAACCTCACATCAGTAAGGATTCATAGTATGTTTAGGATTAGATGTATCAAACTGTTTCTGATAAAGATCTACTTTTCTCTATTACTGATGTTAAAGACTTGTTTTTAGTTATCACCAAGAAGGATGTGGGAAGTGTGTTTGTTTTAGTTTTACCAAGTTTTGCAACTAGATTTTGTTGGTTGCTAGAAATTAAGTAGTAATAGTTATTTAATATACTCTAGGCATAACAGGGAAGGCTTAATTTATTATTCAATTTACAAAATACAGTGCACATTACATAATAATTATTGTACATCAGGAAGAAAGTTGAAAAGACACTGACAGGGTATGCAAAGATACAGATTGGAAATACAAAGCCCAGGGGAAAAAAATCATCTTTAAACTTGAAGTAGTTGTAGCTCAAAAATAACATCTAGCTGTGGAAACTGGCAATGAAGCTAATGCTTTAGGTAAACATTATAAAATGGGGGGTTGTAAAATCAATTTTAAATTGTTGGATTTGGGAAATATTGCTGACTATGCTGAGGAGGAGTTGGGATGGTTGGAATATACATGGCAGGTTAAGTTGAATGCCTGCTATCCCCCTGGGCAAAACAACAGAGAAGATGTTGTAGCCTATTTGAGAAAGAAAGGGTTAAGACATTAATTGGGAATGTAATGTGATGATATATTTTAGTATTTAATGAATGAAGTGAGAGACTTTAATTCAGTCTGAAGAATTCTTGTGTATGAAAAGATGAAAGCGCTTACTGGATTTTTACTGAATTTCTGCATTAAAGCACAGTTTGGTTTATCACCGAGTTTATTATTTTTATTTTTATCAGTTATTTGGTTTAATATGGTTTAAAGTGAATTATATTTTTCAGGAGAAAAGGAATATGAGTGCAAAAGATATGACATAATAAATAATACAGTCTGTTTTAGTTTATGAGCACTGTTATTAAAGTCAATAAGATTTAACTCTGTTATTGTTGACATCTACCTCCACTGCACGATTAACTGAACTACAGTGAGTGCAGTACAGACTTAATTCTGAAAGGTACGAGAAGATTTGGTACATAAGCTAGAAACTGGCAGCTGTTAAGCACAGTTCTGGGTAATTAAAAATGAAAGACATTCATTCCAGTCTCATTCCAGTTTCTTCCAGTTAATTCTAGTATTCTACAGTTCCATCAATACTTACATATTACTTGTGTAATTACTCATTATAACCCTTCTTTAGTAAAAATAACTACTGCGGGACTCCAACCCCACTTTACATATGCTCTCTGATTTTTAGATCAACTGATTTAGTCAGGTAACAGATGGATTTTCTGCAGTCATTACAATCGTTGTTGCTGACCATTGCACAGTGCTGCTAAATGTGTTTTTGCTCTAGAAGGTGACTGAAATTAGATTTTCAGTTTTAAGAATCTACTTGTATTTGTGTTATGCCACACCCCACCCATATGGAAAAAGAAAAAAAAAAGAAAAAAGGATGAAAAAGAGAAACAATGGCTGGACAGGTCTGTATTCGAACCATCACAGTACTACACTTACACAATACAGTTATATAGCAAACCATCGCTTTGGTGGGTATACTAGATTTACCACGCGTGGGGTTGGTTTGGGTTTGGTCGGCCCGAACCAAACAAACAAAGCAACGTTAAGGTATTATGACCAACCCAGTATTATCTATTGACTTTATTATTATAAGAAACTTGTAGAAAAAGAAAAATTTACAAATAATAAATAATATAATAGCATAGATTCAGTAGATGTCCGCAGTCCGGCTGATGTGATGTACTGCGCCCTGCGCGGTACGCGCTACAACAATGGGCAGCGGCTTGAGTTGGAGAAGTTCTTGAATGCTTTTTTTTTTTGTATCATAGGAAGATTTAAAATAAATTTTAACATTAAAAAGAACATTTTAAAGCAAACTTGCTTATCTCCGTTCTTATTTTAAACTAAACTTAATTTACAAAGTAGAGATACCAAAAAAACAAGATTAACAAAGCTTTTTTTTTATTTTTTCGTTGCTTTCTATGTTAAATGTTTAACAAATAAATGTTTTTATTAAAAATAAATTAAAGGAGATCTCGTTGCTTATTTTTAAACTGATTTAATTTGTTAAATAATTAAAATAAAAGTCCGCCCCAGGTACATAAATTAAAAAAAGTCCCGGGGATTTAGAACGGAAAGTCGATTGCTTCCATTAGCAGCATTAATTTTAACTGCATTTCACAGATCACGTGCTTTAATAGTTGGTATGTCTCTTTTTTCCACAGTAGATTTGCAATAGCAGACAAATACTATGCATAGAACAAACTAACATTTCCTACCCAGTAATAAACAATTCATACAGTTGACATTCTCAGTTGAATGTAAGTGTTTATAATACATGTTTAGTGGAATGAGAGATCACACATTATTTATCAATATGTTTGTAAAACTGCAGCTCTGCGTTCTCTTTGTATTCTGGAAATCCTTCCTTTTTCTCTGCTTTACTATTACACAAGCAATCTCTAGTGCATATTCTCTCATATTTCTTTCAAGGCTTGATACAAATACATAACAGTCAACAACAGTTTTCAACAAAGGCAGGAAACTGTGATGTTATGCCAAGGAAATATACATGAGGGGTGTTTGTTTTTTGTTTAAAAGCTCTCTGCAGTAGGTTGATGCATTTAATAAAATGGTGGAAAATGACCTTTATAAACTATATGATGATAAAAGGACTATTAATATTCATAAGAGAATGAAATATAACCTTAACTATAGAGAATGTAAGGCTCTGAAACAATTACATAATGAGGATACCATAATAATCAGGCCAGCAGATAAGGGTGGCCCCATCATCATAATGGATAGGGATGATTACTTTATGTCAATGAAAGTTATGTTAAGTGATGTTATTATTCCACGATAGATATTAATTATGTGCATACATTAGAGAATAGAACATGTTGGATGACATTTTGAAAAGTGGTTTGATTACGTTGGATATATACAACTTTTTTAAGCCAGAACACTCCCTAATTCCTATTATACAAGGACTGATGAAAATACATAAGGATGGGGTGAGGCCACCGATGAGGCCAATAGTAGCCAGCAGGGGTTGGTGTATGGAACCCTTTTCATTATATATAGAGAAGTTTTTACATCCAATCTTGGATAGAAACAACTTTGTTTTGAGAGACACTAAACAATTTATGGTTGATTTGTAAGGTTTTACAAATGCACTAGCTGTGGAAACAGAGTTTTGTTTTGTCACGTTAGATGTGCAATCATTGTTTCCCATCATTCTCAATGTGGAAGGTGTTGAGTCAATACAGAAGTATCTCACTAGGCATAGTGAATACATTAGATAGATTGATTTACTCTGCTTATTTTTAGAAACTGTTCTTGAAAACAATGTTTTTATGTTTGACACTACCATTTATTTACAGAAGGATGGCAGAGCTATGGGCACTGCATGTGCCAATAGCTACACCAATAAGTTTCTGTACCTATGGGAGGAAGATGTATTATTTTGTTTGGAACTTTACCAGAGGTATGTTCTGTTTTATCGTCGTTTCGTAGACAACCTCTTCCTCATATGGATAGGGAATATGAGAGGGCTGGATACATTTGTTGAACATCTCAGTAGAGCCACATAAAATCTAAGGTTTACCATGGCCTCATCAGGGGTCAGAATTTAGTATTTAGATATCTATATTGAAAGACTGGATAGTGGATTGGTCAATACTGGGGTCTACAGGAAAGCCTGATATAGGAACACCTTGCTTTATAGACATAGCATGCATCCCAACCATGTGTTTAGAAATGTAATAAAAGAACATTGGATGAGATTATCCAGATTGAATGCTTCTGAGGAGGGTTTCCAGTTGGAGCTATTGGATTTAAAAAAGAAATTCATGGATAGAGGATATAGTTCCTTTGAAATTGAGAAAGGGCCAGAGGAGTTACCCAGCCTTAGGATAGGAAGAGCGGGTCCCTATTACTCACACAGGCTAGATACTGACAATCATTCTGAAGTCAATAATGGACAAACAGGGCTGAAGATACCTATGTATTATATGAGTGATACTGGTGCCGTAATGGAAATGATTAAGAAAAACTGAGGAGTCCTAACAGTGGATCCCGTGTTAAGAGAGATTGTAGGAGACTACCCTAGATTTCAATTTAAGAATAAATTAAACCTGAAGAGGTTGCTATGTCATCCAAGAGATAGGTTAAATGATACATCACATGGACATTTTTGCGCCTACCCATGTGGTAGATGTAATTTCCCTGGATACCTTGATGGCAGTGGCCAATTCATACATCCAGACACTGGTCAGCATTTTGTTTTTAAAATCCCTGCTAATTGTAATACACACCATGTGGTGTACTTGGCCTATTGTGCTTTGTGCCACTCATTCTATGTAGGGAAAATGGACAGAGCCCTTAGGGATAGGATCAGGGAGCACGTATATAATATTAGAGTATGATCCCACAATAATGCCCACTAAACACATTATGCTGGAGAGTGATGAGCATACTTTTAGGTTTATGGTGATAGATGTCATCACACCTGGTTTACAAGAAGGAGGAATCAGAAATTTCACAGAAAGTAGGGAAGTTAAATGGATCCTAAGAATTAGAGCTGATAGGGGCAGGGGCCTAATGAGAGGACAGCATTAAGACCTATCATTAAGACCTACCCTGAAATCTAGGAGAATTAAAAATAGTTAGGTATAATAGGAATGGTGCCAAATATTCAAGATGTTATTATGGTTGATGTATATTTATTTTATTGTCATGAATGATATTATTTGCACTAGTTAGCCTTGTATATTATAATTTTATGAGATAAGGAACATTAGGTCATAATTTTATATTCGTTAACTGTTTCATATTTTTTTAGTTTATGTATTTTTTACACATTGATAAATTCTTGTTTTAGGTGAGATTGAATCTTGGGGTTCCTATTACCTGATCGAACATTTAGGTTAGCAAATACCTAAACGTTGATCTGGTAATAGTGAAAGCAAAAAAATGTGAATGGCCGATTTAATGCAGGGAAATAATTCCCTTGGCCATTATGCAAATTTTGCTCCTTCCCCACTGTAGAGCAATCTTGGAGTTGGTATATTTAATTAGGGGGGATGTGGGGGTGAATCTTGAATGCTAAAGTATTTGCCTGTGCTGATGAGATTTTTATAACACATATTTTTTGAGAAGGCTTTCCTATGCTAATTGGAATTAATTGATTGAACCTGATTGGTTTCCTTAGTGTACTTAAATGTATTCCTATTATTTGTGATTGCTTTGGTCTGAAGAAGCTGATATCAAAATCCCTTACCATTCTCAGGTTTTATTAAACAGATTTATGGTCCATATATTTTGTGGTTGCCTCACTGCTTTATAATTTATTGGACTCTGTAATTTTACATTTGTTGGCAGTGGAACATTTGCCCTATGGAGTTCTATTGGGTGTGTTGGTGTTCATAAATAATACGCATATGCATAGAACAAATTAACATTTCATACCCAATAATAAACAACTCATACAACTGGACATTTGCAGTTGATTGTAAATGTGTAAAATACATGTTTAATGGAATGAAAGATCCCACAATATTTATCAATATGTTTGTAAAACTGCAGTTCTACATTCTCTTTGTATTCTGGAAATTCTTCCTTTATCTCTGCTTTACTATTGCACGAACAATCTCTAGTGCATATTCTCTCATATTTCTTTCAAGGTATGATACAAATACATAACAGTCAACAACAGTTTTCAACAAAGGCAGGAAACTGTGTTGTTATGCCAAGGAAATATACATGTGGAGTGCTTGGTTTTGTTTAAAAGCTCACTGCAGTAAGTTCCCCATAAGTGTATCCTCACTGACACACCCAAGTGAAGTGTGTCTGTGCATTACTGTGTTTTGCTTCAGTCAGAGTAACCATTCACAGTTACAAGCCATTCGCACCTAACAGTGGTGTAGAGGCTATATTTTGTTTACATCTGCAAACAATTTGGTATTCAGCAGTTCTAAGGAGTTCATACCTAATTTGCATCTTCATAGTGCTCAAAGGGCTGAATCTACACTGAAAGCTAACCATGCAGCTAGGGACCTTGAGGAGGAGAAGACTACTTTCAATCTTGCTTATTGCTGTACTTGTGGGAGTGTTAGGATGAGTACACTTTTTGGAATGCTATTTCAATGGGCCAGTTTATTTGGTAAACTGCATAACTATATATTTAAGATGTCAGCCAGGTCAGATATTGATGGCTTTGCTGGACATCTTACATACATTCTACTTAGCTACATTGACAATTACCATTTAGGCAGATAGCTTGCATTAATTCGTGTTCTTATATATCAATATTACTTTTCTATTACAATTTCAACACTCACCTTGATAGTCCCTAAGTTGCAACTATTATCATTTGGTGCTGACTCTGATGGTAGCAATACACAGTCACTACATAGATTAGTAAAGGTTGTGAGCATTGCCTGGCATCAATTTTACTGTATATATATATATATATGCATAGGATGAAATATGCACCCCTTAGGTGGTCAGCATGTGTGCTATCCATTGCCTCTTGACCAGGGCAAGGGTATATCATACACACCAACATCTAAATACACTTACAGAAGCTGAGGGATCCCCCTCTGACTCCCCACCTATGTGCCGATGTGGTGATGTGGCCAGTGGTGGTAGAATGTTTTCTCCTAGCCCTTGGTGTTCATGCTGCTGTTGCTTTCAGAGGATGGCATTGTGCAGGATAGCATAGAATGTGATCATTTTGCTATAAATTGTGAGATTGTACTGCAGAGCCTCCTGATGTATCTAGGCACTGAAACTGTGACTTCAACAGCCCAAACACACGCTGTATGATATTTCTTGTTTGAACATGTGCCTCATTATAGTGTTCCTGTGTAGGTCTGTGTGAATTTCTGATGGGTGTCATCAGCCATGGTTCAAGTGCATTCCCCACATCCCTCAGTAAATTGCCATGTGTATTATTACCCTTGGGAAACCTCTGGTAGAGCTGGGATGTGTGCCAGGTATGGGAGTTGTGATAAGTGTCAAGGTTAACAGCACACACATTCAGGATGACTACCCTAGCATTATACTAGACATGACAGTAAATGGATTGGAATCCTTTTCTGTTGATGTAGACTCTTCCCTGTTCCCCAAGTGGTGCTTTGATTTCAATGTCCATTCAGTCTATGGCACCCAAGACTTCAGGAAAGTGTGCAATGGAATAGAAATCCTGCATAGTTCTAGCTCTGTCCTCAGGGGAAATATATGTGTGTGTGTGTGTGTGTGTGTGTGTGTGTGTGTGTGTGTGTGTGTGTGTGTGTGTGTATGTGTGTGTGTGTATATATATATATATATATATATATATATATATATATATATAGATATATATATATATATATATATATATATATATATATATATATATATATATATATATATATATATATTTCTCCTGAGGACAGAGCTAAAACTATGTATATGTATAGTCACTGGTATGCTGTAGCATGGCATTCAGAAATTTCTGTATGTACTTGGATGCTGATGCCTGTGACAACCACAACATGCCCCCTGTATGTCACTGAAAGATTCTTGTAGCTAATATTCAAGTGGTACACATTCCACGGTATTGGTTCCCCTTGGGTCCTCTTACTCTCATATAAGGATGACAGAGGTTTCTGCAGAGTTCCTTGATCACGTCTAACCTGTAGTGCTCGTCTATTTCCACCTCATACAGTCCATGAAAAGTTAAATGGGGTCTAAATACCCTTCTGCTCCTAGCCTGAAGTCTTTCATCATCAGCAACAGCAACATAAACTTGAGCCTGCTGGACATACACATGGAGAAGAACAACAGTAGTCCCTAATAGTCTTTCTGTCCAGTGTAGTTTCTGTGGCAGTATTCCAGTAGGTTTTGGAATACAATGCAGAAGCTACACTAAGTGTGCATGATTGCTTTATAGCTTGTTGAATAGCTCCATTATCTTGAATTTTTGATTAGCTTACAATTCAGCTGCTTATGCAGCAATTAGCATGTCACAATGTTTATTGTGTTTGCATGGAGAACTGCTTATTGAATGCAAATCAGCATACCATGATGCAAACACAGTTTTAGCAAGATGTGTAAGGTTTACTAAATCCTGTCCAGAGATTCATTAACTATCATGTAGGCTTAGCATGAAACCTACATGATTTAAGAATGCTTATGTGATGATGAGCAGCAATCATTAAATATGCATCTGCTCATTGCACTCACACATTTATAAGCACCTTTTTGTGGCCAGAAGAAGTGTTGCTGGCCATGAAAAGATGCAGGGAAGAATGAGTAAACAAAATGGCTTACCTTTAAGCAAACCTGTTATGCAGGCAAGCACAGACAGCTTATAAAAAGTAAGGGCAACTTGATTACAAGAATTAAGATGCAGGGAAAATTAAATAGGGATAGTGTATGCAGAATATAATGGTATTAGTGCAGACATAAGTAAGAGTGGTGGGTAAATGGAGAAAATGAATACAGGTAATGGAATCAAATGTGCATATGTCACTAGTAAATATTTTAAACATAAATACTTCCATATTGATGAATAATAATTAATCCTGTTCACAATTTTTGACCCATGCTCATAACTAAAAATGGACATGCTAACAAAGGCTGTGAGAGGGGCACAAGCTAACATTAATGTTGATAGCATGCTGAGCTGAGATAACAGTTAGCAAGGACAGTCACTACATTAAGGGCTATTTGCATGGACCTCAGTTATTGAATCCAACATGTATATACTAGGAATTTATGTGTGCTAACTGACAATACTGCTGTATTCTGCACTTCACCACATACAAACAAGAAGAAATAGTCCGACAGCTGTTCTGTCATACACATCAGAAAGGATCATGTTTTGCCATTTGTTGTCATTTGGCAACCATAGAAAAGGGTTATATTGCCTTGAAACATGTATTAGACAAGCATGTAATGTACATTCATGTGGGTGGGTATGGCATAATGGCTAATGTCTTTACTTTACAGATACAAGGTTTGATTGTGAACTTGGGCTGTTAGATATTCTTAAAATGGCCCTTCAGGGAAAGTATCTTACTACTCAAGCAAAGCTAAGAAGAAGAAACTAAGTTTATTTTGTGTTTCGTCTGCAATTTTTCAACTGTATTTACTGTTTTACTGCATTCATTTGTGCTGTTATGACTGTTTTTACTGCTTATGCCTGCCTCATTGTCTGCACTTGTTTTGCATTGAAATAATGCTAAGCTAGCAAAGACTAGATCCAGACTTGCTGAATCTAGCCTGTTTTTTCATACACTTGAACTTAGATCCAATCATTTTACATTAAGAAGAGCTCCCCTCTGCACTTGTGGCAGAAGAGTATGGATAAAGCCTTGTCTGAGCTGGGGATTGCTGGGGAAAAGATCATTGCACGATTTCCTATTGGCAGACTTGCATTGTGCTTGCACATTTTTTGGCACAGTTAATCGGAGCTGCTCTGCATTTGGCATCCTTTGCCAGATGTCCAGAGTGTTTCTGCTTAATTTCCAGTTATATCCAAAGTTAAGAACAAGCAATTAAGTTTATTTTGTGTTACATCTGCACTTTTTCAACTGTATTTTGCTGTTTTGCTGTATTCATTTGTACTGTTTTGACTGTTTTTACTGCTTGTGCTTTGCTTCATTATCTGCACTTGTTTTGCATTGAAATATTGCTGAGTAAGCATAAACTAGATCCAGACTTGCTGAATCTAGCCTTTTTTTCATGCACTTGAACTCACATCCAGTCATTTTACATTAAGAAGGGTTTTCCTGAACCCTTGTTGCAAAAGAGTGTGGATATAGCCTTGTCTGAGCTGGGGATTGCTGGAGGAAGGATCATTGTGTGAATTCCTATTGGCAGACAAGTTCAAAACTGTTTAATTTTGCTTGCATATAAGCCTCACATTTGCGTGTAACTGCATACCACACAAAGGGGGTTAGGGGTGCCCTGTATAGATGCAAATGCCTACAATCACTTTTTCCCCTAGACACTATTCAGTGTAACTCTGCCAGGCTTTCCTGCTGCTCTGTAGGCAACTCAGCTGTGTATGTCTGCACCGAAGGCAACTCAGCTGAGCACTAAGCAGCTTTGACACAATATTTCATCCTTGATACTCTATAGAATAAGTCCTCTTGTTAATCCCAGAGCAAAAGCTGTTCTAACCTACCCTCTTAAATTAGTTCAATTGGATTAACCTACTATGTGGACAGTCAGTTTCCCAAAATTTCTCCAGCCTGCCAGATAGACATGGTCATCCTGAGGCAATGTAGCAATTGCATCATGTGTATTGACAACAACCTGTAGCTAAAGCAAACAAATACAGAATGTGAGAGATGTGATTATGTCATGAAACTTGAATCAGTCCATTCACATAACAATAAACAAGACATCAAACAGGTTGTCAGCACACTTACCTCTCACACAAGGTAAAGTCAAGAAGCATAAATCCACATATGTGGAGGTACTCACCAAGAGCCTACTAAAAGACTAGAGACCTCCCAAGTGCAAATAACCCACTCGTACTGGTACATGAACAGAATTCACCATTACAGATAGCAACACACATATCAGTGTCTCTGCAATTAAGCCTCTAAGGCAAAGCACCTCAAAACCAAATGTCCTGGTCAAACGCAACTCAATAGTGAGACACACAGATGTCCCACTCACTAGGATGGACAAGGAAAAGGTCAAGGCAAGCTGCCTGTCAGGTGCTAGGATCCATGAAATCACACACGCACTGATGTCACTCAGCAACAGTTACCGTCATGACTCTGTCATAGTACACATTGGAGCGAATGACTTGAGACGTACCTCTTTGGACTATATGAAGAGAGACATAATTGAACTCTCACATTATGTGTCCTAAGTAGGTATGTCCCTAGCCCTAAGCAGCATTCCACCTTCACCTAGAATGATGCCATAATACAAACAAAAAATGATTGACTTCAAAAACTGACTTAGCTTCTGGTGTCACTCCAGGGGAATCCAGTATCTGTCAGCCTGGGAAGACATGCTCAACAGACCAGATTCTTTGCCAAAGATGGCCTTCACCTGTCTCCTCAAGGTTTTTGGATACTGGCAAAGATGCTTGCCTCCCCCATAGTGCCCTTTCTAGGCTATGTCAAAACAATAAAACTTCCAATGTAAAATAAAATTTCACTAGAGAAAAACTCATGGTCATTCTGCTTAATGCTTGGAGCCTAAACAGTAAACTGCACACCTTGGAAGATGCTGATGTCAGTGCAGTCACTGAGACTTGGTTCAAGGTGAAAGAGAGCACCCCAGCTGTGCAGAAGTGCAATGCTTTTTACGTTTAGACCCCAAAACAAGTGTGAAAGAACCAAAGGTGGAAGTGTATCCATCTTTATTAAATCCAAATACACCCTGAGACTTGTGAAACAGTACAACTCTCTTGAGCTACTCCAGGTCCAAATAACTGTAGGTAAAGTACTCTACCACATCATAGCTATCTACAGGTCCCCCACCATGAATCAGGAGAAGCACACCACCTACATGGATTTGCTAGACTCACTCAATATGCAGCCAAACACCTTGGTCATTGGAAAGTCAACTACGTGTCCATCAGTTGGGTGACTTACACAAGCACAGACCCAATTGCTCTGAGTTTACTGGACTTTGTAAACTCAAATGCCCTGGAACAGTTCATCTGTAGCCCCAAAAGGGGCTAAAATGTCCTAAACCTAGTACTCACCAGCATGGAGGGTCACTGCACCACCCTCAAGTGTTACCCTCCCTGGTTAAGTCAGACCATAAATCTGTCTCATATGAAGTAAAGATCAGACCTGACACCCCCCACCCAAGAGCAGAAAAAAAAAATCTCTCCAAAGCAAACAGCAAACTATAGCCTTCTAAGCAATGGTATAAGAGGTTTCAAAGCCCCTGTTATCACAGCCAATGACTCCTGTGCAGAGGAGTACACAAATGCCCTATATAGACACTTAAACAAATGCATTGACTCAGCTGTACCTGACAGAAGTAAAACCAGGTCCTCTTGAAAAACACAAGCCACCCTGGTGGACTGCAAGTGTAAATATGTTATATAACCAAAGACAGAAACTGATATTTAAACACAAGAGGGGAATTACTCAGCAGAGGAAGAATATCCTCCACAGCTTAAACAAGCAAATCAGAATCCATGTAAAGTCTTCTAAAGCTAGTTATGAGACTAAATTAGCATCCCTAGCTAAAGATAATCATAAGGATTCTTTAGCTATGTCCAAAACCTAAAAGGGCATGCCCACCTGTGTGCTGAATTTATACTGGATGATACCACTCACACTGAACCGGAATAAATTGTCAACCTCCTGGCTGACAGATTTGGTGATAATTTCATCTCCCTGTCCTTACCAGCTATTCTCCATAGCACTCCTCACACCAGTCCTCTACAGAATACCTTCATAGAACAGGCCATATATGCAGTCTCCAAGGCCACAAATACGGACTCTTTAGAACCAGACAGTATCCCAGGCTGCTTACTAAACAATCTAAAACAAGATCTAGAGGAAGCATTAACACTCTGAGTACTGGCTTTGCACTGCCAGAGTGGAGAACAGCAACAGTAATCCCCTTCCACAAAGGAGGTCGATCAACCGACCTTGGGAAATATAGACTCATTCACCTAACCAGGCTTACCTACAAGGCCATGGAAAAATAATCATGGATCTTATCAGGACATAGGTGTCCTTCAAACTCTTGACCCAACCCAGTTTGCTTTTGTCAAAGGTATATCTTGCTTATTAAACCTGGTAGACTTCTTTGAGAATGTAACCAAAGCCCTAGATAAGGAGAAAGCAATATATAGCACCTATCTTGATTTAGCCAAGGCATTTGACACAATTCCCCACTCAGAGATCACTGAGAAACTCTCCCAGCTGGGGATTAATGCATATGTCACTAGATGGGTAGCTAACTGGCTCACCGATAGAATGCACACTGTCAAAGTTGGGGAGTCCACTTCCACCAGTAGACCAACTACCAGTGGTGCACTACAAGGATCTGTGATTGGTCCTCTACTGTTTGGAATTCATTGCTCTGAAGACCAGGCAAAAAGTAGATAGTCTGTGGCTTACCAAGTTTGCAGATAACTGTAAACTGGGCGCAATCGTAGAGTCCCCTAAAAATGTTAATATTACAGTGGGGCTGACAGAGACAAATGATTGGTGCCAAAACCACAGACTAAAACTAAATGTAAAAAAAATGCCTCATTATCCTCTTTGGTAAAGAAGTAGCCCCTACTAATTACTATATTGATAGCACCCCTCTAAGCTCAAAACCAGGAGTGCAAGACTTAGGAACACAGGTTGATAGCAATCTAAACTTTGATCACCATGTCTCCATAGTGGTAAGGAAAGCCTTCTACTCTGTGCATCTCATAAGTAAGGGCATCTCATTCAAGACTAAGGAGGTTATAACTCCACTGTACTTGACCTTTATCAGACCCTTAATTGAGTACAGTGCTTCCTTCTGTATGTACCTCAGCAGACATCTGCAGCAACTGAAGAGACCACAGAGGTTTCTAACCAAGAGAATCTAGGACCTCCAAAACATAACCTACATGGAAAGACTGAAAGCCCTGTCACTGTACTCTGTGTCATACAAGTTTCTGAGAAGTAACCTGTGCTTTGACTACAGAGCAGTCTCTAACCCTGCCCTGTTTCTGCATTTCTGTGTGTTTTCTATCTAAAAACAAAAAAACAAAAACAAATAATCCTTGTTTTCCTGCCTCTCCTCGACTAGTTTAGACCAGTTTACAGGCCTTGCTGTATTCTGGTCTGTGGTGTAGTTCCTGTGTTGTCCATTACCTTACCTGGATAGAAGGAAGTTTCTTTGCTCATCAGTGGGAGTGGGGAGCCTTGAGCAGCCTAACTGTCCTTGAGGGAAGTGACCGCAGCACAAGAGCTGTAGTAATTGGTTGTTTTGGACCATTTCTAGCTCTTTTGAAGTTATCTGTTTAAAATCAGCCTCTGGCATTTTTTTCTGGCTATACTACTCAGACACAGCTCCACGTGGTCCTGCAGAGTGGTCCTAGCTACAGAGAACTCAGAAAAGCGACTACTTTCTTGATTTAAGTATCCTGCTGTTTTTTTTTTTACTTGAATTACCTTCTAGTGCTTACCCCAAGCAAGCTTTAACTGTTTTTTAGCTGTTTTCTGCATTTAATACTATCTGCACTTAAAGTTACATTTAGTCGAATTTTGATTGAAAATTTGTTTGTTTGCTGTTTAATTTAACTGTTGAGGCTGCCACTAAAATGTGCTAGCCTGTACAACTGATTTATTGCTGTTTCTGCATTTCTGTGTGTTTTATATTTAAAAACAAAAAAACAAAAAAAATAATCCTTGTTTTCCTGCTTCTCCTCGACTAGTTTAGACCAGTTTACAGGCCTTGCTGTATTCTGGGCTGTGGTATAGTTCCTGTGTTGTCCTTTACCTTACTTGGATAAAAGGAAGTTTCTTTGCTCACCAGTGGGAGTGGGGAGCCTTGAGCAGCCTACCTCTCCTTGAGGGAAGTGACCTCAGCACAAGAGCTGTAGTAATTGGTTGTTTCGGACCATTTCTAGCTCTTTTGAAGTTCCCTGTTTAAAATTTGCGTTTGTTAAACAAGGTTAAACTTCTTCTGGCTCCGCCAAGTCTGCTCTTCAAATTTTCCCTTAAGAAAGCTCTACTCTTTGTATAATCAGTCTACTCACTATATTATAAGCCTAGCACTTGTTCTCAAAACCTCTCTTATAAGTAAGCACTCTCAAACTAAAGTAAGCACTACATCCACCCCTGTGAATACCCACATCCCTTAAAAGCATAGCACTCCCTTATACTATTCTAGCATGTTGAGTGGTAGAGTGCTGGCATCCTGTCTGGTTCAGCTGGTTAATCTGGGAATCTTGAGACAATGTTACAATTGTCTCATGTACACAGACAACCCTCTCCTCCTCCCAACAAACACAAATACATGTGAGAGATGCAACTATACAGCCAAACTGGAGGCTGAACTCTCTCAACTCAAGGCTGGCAAGACCAGAAGGGAGGAGATGGTAACACACACAACAAATCCAGTCCCACATAGACATATCCCAACTCCAAACCAATCACATAACAACACAAAGACATACTCTGAGGCTCTAATAAAAAACTTACCAAAACAACAGAGGCCCCCGAAGCAGATACCCAAAAATACACCACCTCAAAACATAACACATGCAACACATACTTCAATAAATCAGTGTGTCAAGCAATCACAGCTCTTAAGGCCAAACACCATGCCTGATACACTAGTAATAGGTGACTCTATAGTCAGACACACTGATGTCCCGCTTACCAGGCTGAGCAAGGAGAGGGTGACTGTGAGCTGCCTGTCGGGAGCTAGGATCCACCGCATAACACACGCACTCAGGTCACTCCAAAGCAAGTACAAATATGACTCCTTCATTGTCCATGCTGGCGTGAATGACCTGAGACGTACCTCCCTGGACTACATGAAAAGAGACATAGAGGAGCTCTCTGATTATGTAGCCCAGGCTGGTATGACCCTGACCCTGAGCAGCATCTTGCCCTCACCAAGAATTATGCCTCAATACAATGACAAGATGATCAGCTTTAATAATTGGCTCAAGTACTGGTGTCATTCTAAGGGGATCCAATGTCTGTCTACTTGGGATAACATGTTGGACAAGCCACACTGCTTCACAAGGGACGGCTTACACCTGTCACCACTGGGCTTCCGGATATTGGCTAAGGCTCTTGCCAACCCCATAGTGCCTTTTTTAGGCAAGGCTCAAAAGACAAACCCACCTCCTTAGAAAACAAAAATGGAAAAAAACTAAGGGTAATGCTGCTCAACGCCAGAAGTCTAAATCTCAAGATGCGGGCTCTCGAAGCACTCCTCAGTATGGAGAACATCAACGTCTGTGCAGTAATGGAAACCTGGTTCAAGGCTCCTGAGAGCACCCCAGCACTACCAGGCTATACCTCGTATCATGCTTTTCGACCCCAAAACCCGGGCCGAACCACAAAGGGAGGGGGAGTGTCCATATTCATCAAGGACACCCACACCTCCAGGTTAGTAGCAACACATGAAGCATCGGAGACCATACAGGTGCAACTAACCATAGGCAATACTGCTATACAACTGGTAGCATGTTACAGACCACCCTCCCAATCTCAGGAACCCCAAAAGACTTCCTGAAGACACTGGAAGATATCAATGTATCACCAAATACCATCATACAAGGAGATTTCAACTACCCTAACATAGATTGGGTGCATTATTCTAGCCCTAACACCCTGGCCCAGAGGTTCCTGGAATTCATAAATTCAAATGCACTGGAACAGCTAGTCACATCTCCCACTAGGGGAGATAATATACTAGACCTGATCATCACAAACATGGGGACAAAATGCTCCACACCGGAAGTATACCCCTCACTAGTGAGATCTGACCACAAACTAATCACCCTGGATATACATATCCCACCTACACCCCCAGCACAAAAGACTATAGTGAAAAACTTCTCAAAAGCAGACTTCACTCTTCTTATGACTAAGATGGTATCCTTTAAGCCCACTGGGCCAGTGGAAACCACATCCCACAATGCTGAATCCTTCACAAATGCGTTATATGGACATCTCCAAGAATGCATGGATCATGCAATCCCAAATAAATCCAAGACCCTCTCCACCAAGGGCAAGCATCCTGTCTGGTGGACCTCAGCCATAAACAAATTGTATAACAAAAGAAGAAAGCTACTGCACGACAGAGCTAAATCCCATAAAGAGAAGGCATCTCTGATCAACAATTACAGAAAGCTATGTTCCCTCATAAAAACATCCAAGGCCAACTTTGAGAGAAAAATCGCTAAGGACACTAAAGATTACCACAAAGCCTTCTTCAGCTATGTTAGAAACCTGGGCAGAAACCCTCAGATATGCTCAGAGTTAGTCCACAACGACAAAAAATACACTGAACCCACAAATATTGCCAACATTCTGGCTGACAGGTTCAGTGCAAATTTCTCCCCTCCCTCACCACCAAAAGATGAAATACTTATCCCAGCTGAATGTAATCTCCCTGCCATCTCAGATGTCCAGGTGACAGCAGCCCTCAGCAAAGCTAAAAACACAGCATCAGTGGGACCTGACGGCATCCCAGGTTGCGTGCTACGTGAACTCCAAGAGGAGCTTAACCCGCACATAAAAATGCTATTTAACTTTAGCCTTACCACAGGATATGTACCTGAACATTGGCGTACAGCAACAGTGGTCCCACTCCACAAAGGAGGCATCTCTACAGACCCTGGAAACTATCGCCCCATAAGCTTAACCAGCCCAGTCTGCAAAGCTATGGAAAGAATCATTATGGAACTCATAAACAGAGACATTGGGGACCTACAGACACTTTATCCCACCCAGTTCAGCTTTGTAAAGGGCAGATCCTGCCTTTTGAACCTGGTTGATTTTTTTGAAACAGTCACTAGAGCCATTGATGAGGGCAAAGCAGTCCATACAGCCTACCTGGACTTGGCTAAGGCCTTTGACACAATACCCTACTCAGGCATCATAGATAAGCTCAGCAGCTTAAATGTAAACCCATATGTCACTAGATGGGTTGCAAACTGGTTAAAGGACAGAACCCATAAAGTCAAAATCACTGGAGCCTTGTCAGGCTCAAAGCCAGTCACAAGTGGTGTCCCACAGTGCTCTGTCCTGGGACCCCTCTTGTTCGGCATTTATTTCTCAGATGTTAAAGCAAACATGGGAGGGTTGTGGCTGATGAAGTCCGCAGTTGACTGCAAACTAGGTGCCATAGTCGATACACCAGCAGACACATACATCCTACAGAATGGCCTCACAGAAACGGACAACTGGTGCCGGAGTCATGGCCTTAAACTAAATGCCAAAAAATGTATAGTCATCCCCTTTGGGAAAAACAAGGTACCCACAAATTATCACATAGACAGTAACCCA
Source organism: Protopterus annectens (assembly GCF_019279795.1). Taxonomy (NCBI): domain Eukaryota; kingdom Metazoa; phylum Chordata; order Ceratodontiformes; family Protopteridae; genus Protopterus; species Protopterus annectens. The sequence continues at coordinate 650,512,799 of NC_056734.1, read as the reverse complement.
CTGAGTGTGGAAAAAGTAATCAGAGACCTGAGGACTCAAGTCGACAGCGACCTCTCATTTGGCACCCATGTTGCCAAAGTGGTTAGAAAGACATTCTACCTTGCCCACCTTATCATGAAGGGATTCACATCCAGATCAAAGGAGGTCATTGTACCCCTATACTCCTCCCTTATCAGACTCATGATTGAGTACAATGCCCCATTTGGTATGTACCTCACCTGGCACCTGCAGCAGCTGGAGAGACCACAAAAGTACCTCACCAAGAGGATCAAGGATCTCCAACATATGTCTTATTCTGCCAGACTAAAGAAACTCCAGCTCTATTCAGTAGCATACCGCCTGCTCATAGGTGATCTGTGCCTGACATACAAGGCCATGTCCAATCAGGATCTGATGGACGTGCTCCACCTCAAAAGATCCAAATCCATCAGAACCACAAGAGGCAAAGACTTAAACCTTGGCACTAGTATAAATAGAACATGCTGGAGGAATAGATTCATAACCCAGAGGCTTCCCATGCTCTGGAACAGAATCCTAGTTCATGTTAGGCAGAGCCCCTCACTGACACTCTTCAAGAGAAACCTTGATGAGTGGATGGGAGATCGTAGGTTTACCCCGGGGGAAACCTCTGTGTCACTACTAGACAGGGGCGTAGTAAACTAATTCATTTATGTAAGGGGATTTTTACTGTGTCACTACTAGACAAAGGCACAGTATTTTAATTCTATTCGGTACCACTACATGGGGTGGCAAAAGCCATATCACTATGGCTAGGCTTACAAATGCCCCAGGGCAGATAGCCTAGTACTTAACTATGAAACTATGAAACTATGAAACTAATGGAAATGTTGCACATCCGCAAATCAGATGGAACAAGAGTCACTTGCTCCAGGGATCTCAACCTAGCCTGTGACTTTAACAGAGCATATGGGAGAGGCAGCTATATCTCCAGAGATTGCTGCTCATCTGGAATAAGCTCCCACTTCATGTGATGCAGACCTCCTCAATGACTCTAGATAAGTGCATCCTTGACAATTGGATGGGCAACCATAAATTCACCCCAGGGGTGGCACCCATGTCCCTCATGGACCTCATGGACTGATGCTATATATGTTCTGTTAACAATGACCACCTGTCTATAGTCAGTTAGGGTACAGATTTTTCTACATGGTTAGGCTTATTAAGACCTTAGGGCCATTAGCCTAGAAACCTCCTAAGAACCTAGGAACCTATGAACCTATCTAGTAACACTCATAATATACAACGAAAAATGACAACACAGATCTGATGACATTTAAGTAGTTCAAGGTCTCTTGTTCATAAATGGAGCACATCTACTATATGATTATACTGGGCATGCTCACAGTAAATTACAGTGAGCACTGCCATACCAGCATGTACATACCCAAACACAGAAAGCTTCCTAAAACAGGCCCAGTCATACTTAATGATGATCTTGCATCATGCTATACTCTAACAAATGTTATGTAAGCCCTCATGTCCTATAAATCTCTACAATTTGAAGAAAAGATTTACAGTAATACATAAATGCATGTAAGGAGACATGCAATACACAGCATTATTATTTGGAAATTAAGTGATGTCTGTGAACAATCTATGACATACCCAACATATGCATCTTGCCAGACTCAAACACATGCCAGGACAGATATCAGAAAGCTAAGTATTAACCTTTGAGGCCACAGAAATAGGCATACAGTGTGTGTCATGATAACCACACTTGTAGGGCTAACAGCTCTGTCTTATTGAAATGATATCAATCCTCTACCTTGGAGGGTGATGTCTTAAAATGTCACCTTCTGACGGTGCCATAAATACTTTCTTTGCCTAAGCAGCCCCTGTCTGACACAGTTTATTACAGACACACAGATTACCACATGCAAACCCCTGCCAATCATAATGTATACTCTACAGAGCTATGTATTGACTGTCTCTGCCACAAAACATAGCACAATTAACTGAAGTTAATGTGTGAAGTTAGACACAACATTCGATGATAATTGTACAATATTATTTTGTCAGAATGAAGACAAGGAGCAAACTGTGTTAATCTTCACACAATTCTGAGCAGAACAATATCAATGTTTCTTGGTCACTGAAGCTGTTTCTGTTGTTTCTTACACACATTGTTCCGGAACTGAACCACATTCTATCTGTGTAAATATGCTGTACAGTCATTAGTGAATGCATATGCCACAGGAGCACTCACACCACGATGTTCACATAACAACTGTTTTACAGCCAGGAAATTACAAATTGAATTTGGATTTCTGTCTCCAAATTAAAAAGTGATAATAACTCCATGCTATTTTGTTTGTGTCATGTCAGTACATTCATATAAAGTTGGCTTTTGCTTCTACTGACCAGCAAGATACGTAACTCCACCGACTTATGACACATGCATGAACTACATGCACCACAGTAGAAGTCTTAACAATGCTGTGAGACCTACGTAAAGTAATTAGATCATATGATTGTGCTGCAAACAATTTTTATGAGATAAAAGGAATATAATTGTACACATTATAGCAGTTGTGGATGTCAGGATGTAATTGTAAACATTATAGCAGTTTTTGGATGTCATTTATGCATAACAGCATAAGGACACACAATGCTTACAGTCACTTAGTATGGGTTTTGAGCACCTGACTATGTGATAGTAGAAGCTACATAATATTTTGAAGAATGAACATGCCATGGTACAAGTGTTAATAAAATTGTGAGATTTTTAGGTATTTGAAGCCGTGACTTCATGTCATTTTGTGCCTGTACTTTTTTAAATACTGTTGCTACTTGCCTATTTCTCATGCAACATTGCCTGCTACTATGTATACCCAAACACACATGATGCTTTATATCGTCATCATTGTCACAGAAGATTAGCAATAATGCACAATGTGCTGATAATCATGGATTAGAACACATGCCTTACTAAGGCAATAGCATACATGACATTGTCTCATTTAATTATGTCACAGGAAAAGCCTTAGCAGTTCCCTAGGAAAACCAAATGACATCCAATGACATCATCAGTAACCAGGAAAGCATTTCTGTGTGAAAACTGTGCAGATGTTTGTCTTATTGGAATCACCAGCTATACATGTACTCATCAGATAGCCAGGTGACAACACTGTGACCTACACGTACATTTACAATCATACTGACATAAGTGAGCCTAAGGAGATGAGATGACTGAATTTGACCTGACTCCCTAAAATCACAAAGTACAGAACACTGCCTGAATCATACATGCCACAAGAGATGTTGCTTGGCAGCTGTGACAGTGCACATTTGAATGGATGACCTCACCACTGTTTAATACAGTGATGTTCTTCTAAGAAAGAAAGAAAGAAGGTGATTGAAGAGCACAGTAACAATACTCAGCTACACATCCTATATGCATTAGAAGCTTTCTATCCACAGGACAACAGACAAACACATAGTCATAATAGTCAGTCATTGCTGGCCTCAAACCTCCTACATTCTTACTTAGTCTAGAAAGGACAGTACCAACAGACATCAGTACTTGACAAGTCATGCTAAAACTGTAATGTAGTTAATTTTTGAAAGCATGATGCCACCATTGTCTTGCCAAACCAGGGTATTACCTGGGGTAATATAAATTTATAGGCTGGCCCGCTGACAGCAAAACATGTTGATAGGTGTAAGTTTACTTAAAGGATGTTGTCAAGGAGCCAGTTGTACATGGCAATACACACAGTCACACTATTGAACCAGTGCTGTATTCCAAATGCCTATCCAATCTAAAGTGACACGATCTTGAAAACACAGTATGAGTCTCAAGCCCCCATGAGAGATTTTCATTTTAGAGTGAGAAACTGCACTTATGGCCTCATTAGTGTGTTACTGAGAAGATGTTTGTGGTAGAAGCAGGATAACAGGATAGAGAGAGTCCTCTCCCATGATAAATTCTTCCCCCTGGGTGACAGTAGATAGAGCACTTCTGTGCAGGAAGTGATACATACTTGACATAGAAGCAACACTCACAAGTTCACCACTATGAGGTGTGAACCTCCTACCCATCAAGTTACACAATCTACAGAACAAAGTATTAGATGCAAGCACCATAGAAGGAGTATGAACTTTACATTGAGAGACTACACTTATGAAAGGATGGCTACAGCAGCATGTTGCAGAGAAGATATCTGTGGTAAAAGTGGGATAAGGGGTTGAGGAATTTCTCTCTTGGGTTAAATTCTTCCCCTGAGTGGAGGTATATGCAGCATGGCTCTGCCGGAAGCTATATGTAACTGGCACTGAAGCCACACAATCAAGTTCAACATTGTAAGATTTGGACCTTCTTCCTATCTAGTTACACAAGCTATAGAAAACAGTATTAGCCACAAGTGCTCCAAGTCTGAACTTTACACTGAGAGACAGCACTTATGAAATGATGACCTCATCAGCATGCTACAGAAAAGAGGTTAGTTGCAAAATTGGGATAAAGGAATGGGGTAGTCCTCTTCATGAATAAAATATTCTCCTGAATGGAAGGAGATACAGAGCATCTGTTCAGGAGGCTACATGTACCTGACATTTGAACCACAAACACCAGTTCACTACGATAAGACTGAAACCTCCATCCTATCTAGTTACACAACCTAGAGAGCACAGTATGAATTGTAAGTACCATAGGAGGTCTGACTTGTAAGGGGGGAGTATAAACTTTTCAAAGGATAACCTCACTATTGTGTTGCAGACAGGATAACCTCGTCATTGTGTTGCAGAGAGGATGTCTGTGTTAAAGGTGAGATAAAGTGCAGAGGATGCTGTGTCCAAAGTTAAAGTTTTCTCTTAAGTGGAAGTGGACACAATACATCTGTTATTGAGACTTTACTTACCTTTCACTAGGAACACTCACACACTAGTTTACCACTATCAGATTTGAACTAACTACCTAACTAGTTATGCCTACAGTACACAGTATGCATCACAAGCACCACAGTACAATTCTGACTTTAATGATATGAAACTGCATATCTGTAAGTATTTAAACTTCACTGTTTGGAACATCAGCTACTGTGCATCACATAATTTGGGACAAATGCATGTATCTAGACAGGCCAATGTAAACGCAAACTGCTTGTCCCATGTAATTACATACTTCTCTACAACATCTATATACTGCCATTCATGTACATCACGTTACTGTGACTGACATGTACCTGTTTCACACTATGGGATGTCAAAGACAATCACGATTGTAAAACAGTGGATTGTCAAGAAGCATTCATGACAGTTCATACTGGAATGTTTCTATGCAAATAGTAACCATTTCTGGTGTTACTCTTCAGTTTGCCATCATAATTAGTCAGGCAAGTTCTCTAAAAGACAATGATTCCTAAACAGGATACACATTAGTACAGCAGTAGGATAATGGTGTGTTAAAAAAGTGTGTAGTCAACACTTACACACACACAGGAATCCTACAAACATTTAATAACAGTTTGGCATACATCTGGAGTTGAACATTGACAGCAATCCAAAGCCAATCCATAGATCTGGGTACTATTTAACCACACAAGATAGGAACTCCTACTTCACAAAGTCCAAATGTAACATCAGGTTGAAGCAAAGGAAAATCAATGACTAGTCTTCATTACAGTCATGATAATTGTAACATCCCATAACATGTACATTACATCCAGTTGCCTAGTAAATATGAAACAGTAAAATTTGATAATACAGACATGGGAACAGACAGAGACATGGAGACAGGGATAGATAAAGACATAAGCAGGATAAAGATGGGTTAATAAGATATGTAAACACCACTTACTGTCATAATAATAATAATATAAATAAAACATTAAATATGACTTTCACTTATTTATGGATTAGAACCCTTGGCACTAAGCCAAACACATTTTACAAACACGTTCATTATGTCAACACACCACACAGGAGAAGTTACTGTACAACCTTAATTTTACTAGTCTGCAGGGACAGTTATAAAAAAAACTGAGGAAAGGGATAATGTAGGCTTCATGTTTCGTCACAGTAATGATGGTTTTTAACAGTAACATAAGGTATGCATTACAGTCAGCAATATACTAAATGATCCAATGCAGAACAGAGATATGCTAACTTAAGGTGTTATGTGTCATGATTTACATATTTGTCAAGTAGCTAGGAATTTCTGTGAAGCATGCTTCCTAACAATATTTGCAATTGGAATATCTTATATGCTGTACATTCATCTCTTTAGCTTGTTCAAGAGAAGTTTAGCCTGACTGTATTTTGCACAGTGAGGCTAATCACAGTAACATGAAGGGCACCAGGGTAATGTAGCCAAAGGCAAAAACTCACCAGATTGTTCCATAAGCTGTTTAGTTCCATTGCCCCCAAGTTACAAGTGCCGGATATTGTGTAAATGCTGAGGAGACAGACTGATGACAAAGAAGGGAAAGAGACAAAGAGAGGGTGAGGGAGGCAGGGAGAAAGTAAATTGTGACAGAACCAGGATAATGGTGGCTTAAAACAATATGTAGGCAACAATGACACAGGAAATAGTTTAATAAAATAGTCAATAATAGTTGGTATATGTTTGGATCAGAACCCTTGAAATATGAAATAATCAGTATATAGATCTAAAAGTGATCTCAGCACACAGCAAAGGAACTCTTACTTCACCTATTTTAAATCACACAATTGAAGGGAGAGTGGCAACTTACTGAAGCAGAAGAAGTGAAGCGAGAGACACAGATGGAGATAGAGATGCCAAGAGTTGTGTTTATGGCAAATGTAGGACCATCTTTATGGTGTGTTGCTCTTTTCTTATCATTAATCTGTCATGCTTTGTACAATAAAGTGTTTGATATATGGAGCCAGAAATGGTAGGAGAATATAGACAAGATTAAGACATATGCATGATAAGGTTGCTTTATTAAATCTCCATGTTTGAATGGAATGTATTTGCAAATGCTTTTTTGCTTCACTATTCAAATGCTGTGTTAATGAATTTTAATACCAAAACATAAAAACACCATAAGGAGAATCAAAGCAGGATCCAATACTCCACCAGATTATTTCGTACCCTTAGCAAGTAATTTAATAAGAAGCACTTTCACCCCTTTTCATTCAACTTCATCAGAATACAACAAGCCTAAAGTAGGTTCATTTTTAATACCCTTGATGTAAATGTCACATGATTGAATTAAACCAATAATAAGTTATTTGAACTAAAAACTAAATTACATACCTAGCATTGCCTCTTAATAAATTCTTTAAAAAGTTTTTTTAAACAAAGTAGTAGTAGTAATAGAAATACTATTTTAAGGATAAAGGTTGTAAGTGAACTAATAAAAGTTTTACCAGTATACACATTTATGTTAACTGATGTGGTGATGTTTTAAATGCAATGTGATGGACTTTTTATGTTTAAGTAATTTCTAACATATTTAAACTTTGTTTTTAAACCTGCCCCTATTTTGGACACAGTCAGTGTGCCTATACATCCCCATAACAGAGAGACCTTAGAGATAGTGCAGGTTAAGGGTGACACATTTGAGTAGGGTAGTGTGGTTACTCCAGTTTCAGAACTGGGTGACGTTTCCTGTAGTCATCATGAGAGTGAGATGCCACATAGGTGGGTTGGTAGAGGTGCTCTGAGGAAACCTGCTATCCACCATCCTAGTAATACTGGAGTGTCAGTAGGTGCCACACAATGTATGTGTAGTGTCGTCACTGAGGCATGATCCACCAGGGCCTCAGAAGAGATAGTATGAGTACTGAAAATTGTGCATTGTGAAGTGCGGGACTGCATGTACTGTGTAGGTGGCTCCTTGGACAGCATGGATAAAACACTGGATCAGGCAGTGTCTGGAAGGGAACATCTGCTGGTGGAGGGTTGGCATCCATATGGCCAGAGAGCCACTATATAGTCTAATGTTAGCCAATGTGGCAGTGCAAGATCCCACTTCCATAATAACACTATTCCACTTTTCTGTCAGTGATTTCTGTGTCCACACCCAGAAGTAGTAAACAATGTGGTTGTGGTCCAGTACATTGTTGTGATGAAAGTACATATAAAAGACATCATTTGCATTACGGTAGCAACCGAAATTCTATCCAGGGCCATAAAACTAGCAGTGCAACTCCTTGCAAAGGTAGTTCTTCTGGTTGGGAGTGACCACACTGAACTGACTACTATACCATGCACAGCTCACACCTGCCTGAAATGCCAAGACATAGTGCTAGCACTGTGTCTGATTGTGCTCATGCAGACACATGCACATTCTTCAAAAACATGCCCATGCCACCACACACACACACACACACACACACACACACACACACACACACACACACACACACACACACACACACACACACACACAAACACATGTTATGTAAGCCATACTATTGACTGCTATACATATCTTGCTACTGGCCTTGACAATTTAATACTTAAGAAATACATTTTGTTTTACTTACACTCACTCACTTGCTTGGTGTCAGGCTTGCCCTCCTGCAACCCCCTTACCATCTTGTGCAAGTGATGATGACCGTGCTCTGCCTTTTGCACATTTTTTCGTGACTTTGGGTTGTATATATGTTTGATGGGCAGAGTGCATAGCTAATGCTTGCTTACTCAGAAGCTTGCTTTAATGTAAATGAATTGCAGAACAAATGTATTTATTCATCACTCATTATCACTTGTGAATGATTGTTTATGTGTTTGTTGACCCTCACTGTATTTCTGTTATCATTCTTACTAATGCTGTCAAAGTGGATATCAAAGTGTAGCTTATTGGTATACTTGTGCAAATGATGTTACCATTGACTTGCTCACTGGTTTATATAGAGTGGTTAGCTGAAATGACTGATGCACAGTATTGGGTAAAATACATAGCTGTATTTGGCAAACATCACTCATAAGCCATTATTCACATTACTGTACACCTGGGACATGCTCCAGCTTAGGAATGTATGTATTTGCATATGACAGTAATCAGTTATATACCTCTTTTTTCTATACAGGTTCCATATTTACCTTGTTAATACTGTAGCTACAAGATGTGTCCTTGGGGGGGGTGTCTATGTGTGATGCTAATAGAATACAACCATTGCATGGTTAAGTAAAGGCTGTGCAGTTCTGCAGGCATCAGTTTTAATATTTGCATGTGATTAGGCTCTTAGCTCTTCACATACATAGTTAGTGTGTGTGTGTGTGTGTGTGTGTGTGTGTGTGTGTGTGTGTGTGTGTGTGTGTGTGCGCGCGCTATCCTTTGCCTTCTAGCCAGCAGCATCTGCAACTAGTGGTTCTCCCTCAGAGTCTTGAGCTGTATCTGTTGGAGCTGCTGATCCTGACTCTGGCCCTGGAAACTGTGGTCCTGCCCTTATTTGTCCTTGATGAAGATGTTTCCTAAAACTTATATAAGTATTGTGTCAGATGTTGCTGGGTCATACTTCGCAACACCTCCTGATGTATCTAGACACCAGAACCTTGAAGTGAGCAAGCTGTGATGACCCATTGCTGGACCAGTAATCAAGGAGCCTCAATCCTCACCATTGGCAACAGTGGGGGATGTACACTAGGTGGATAACAGGTAAACACACAATATTTCCAGATGCAGCTCTCTGCATCAAGTGCAATTTCCCTTAAGAGCACACAGAGACCACAGTCAGTCAGGGTCTGGTTTCTTCCTCTTTTTCCAGAGCCCCAATAAGACTCCCCACTGGTGCAGCTATAGAGTTGATATCTCAACTGACTGACTAAGCCAAGACCTACCAGCACCCTCACTGTCCAACCAGTGCTTTGTGTCCCTCTCCAAGTAGCTGACACACCCTTTGAGGACTGATTTACACACACACACACACACACACACACACACACACACACACACACACACACACACACACACACACACACACACACACACACACCTGGGAGAGGCTGGCTCAGGTTTACTAGCTATACCCTTCTGCCCAATCTATAAGGTAGTTATGGCTGCCACCAGTCACTCCTGCCAGCTACCATAAGGTCCATAACAAAGGGTGTCCAACCTTACTGTGTAATATTTATATTAATACAAATGGTAGCTTGACCATGAGCAAGGCTATTAGGAGTGGCCCACATAGTGTCACTAAATAAATATGCTGCACTCTCAAAACTTAATTATCTCTAGACAGAACAGCCACTCTGAAAGGTTTAAATATATTTAATAATAAATAATAAAAGAACAAGAAAATACTCAGTATATATTTGCATTGACATCAGTGTTCAAAATTACAGGAAATATTTAAAACAACATTGCAGGACAGTCTCAAATAAATAAAGAACAATATCTAAACTTAGCTTCACTATATTCCTGACTGAATCTAAGAGCATTACTATACCCTAGCTAACTTACTTAATCAGAAAAAGGAAGATTCTGTGGTGAATAGTTCTTGCCAAGTCCATGGCAGAATATAGAGTGCTCTGTCTCTTTAAGAGACTTCTCAAATTAATATATCAAATATTACTGCTAGGATAGCTTGCAGAATTACATAATTCCTTGTCATCTGACTTTAGTTCCCAGATGAAACCCCTATCACTAGAAGCTGGCAGTATTTAGCATCTACCCATAAAATACATAGACCCCAGATCTTTGGCAGATGCTAGAAGTCATAAAACAATTACATTCATCCACATTTCAAGACTAGTAATTATTTTACCCTAAAGACAATACAGAAAGCTCTCTAGTTCAGACATTATGTCTCTAGCTGCCTTGAAACTGAAATATACCATCTTTTATTGCATAGCCATAAAGTCATTTAATTTCAGCTATATTTCTGAAGTTAACCTCCTGTATTCCTGTTTCCACTGTTAAAAGATATACATTGAAACAGTTACAATAGTGCATGTATATTTCTGTTCTATTCCAGTAGGGTACACTTTGGTTACATTTCAAACAGCACTTTTCAAAAACCTTTTTAACACACACTTCTGTACCAGCAGTTTGATATACACATGACATACAGTTCTAATACATTTTTAACACAAGCATCTTATATAAATCATGTTGATATTCACAAATGACATATAATTATTTACAACATTCCTGATAGCTGTGCTGGCAGTATCTCCTTTCGTGGCACAAGCTAATTATAAGTTTTATGATATTCCTAGTTTGAGCAAGGGCATTATTATATCCTTGCTCAGTGGAGTTACGTGGGTTTTTTATGGGTGTCATGAGCCAATGTTTCAGTACATAATGTACATTCCGCATTAGATGCCCCTGTGGAAGGTCACCCCTTGCATACCTTATGTACACCTCACAGGTGTACCATATGTGTGAATCCTGAAACCTGCCTGGGTTACCTGCTCAGTTGTTGCAGATGTTTCCTTGCGTATTACAGACAACCTGACAGTTTATAATGTGGTATTCTTTCCTGTTAATATACCTTCATCCCTGTCCACTGGGCAGGGCTTTTATTTCTATGTGCATGCAATCTATGACCCCCAAAACTTTAGGGAAATGTGATATTGCATAAAATTCCTACATGGTTTCACTCTTTCCTATGGTGTTTATAGGAAACAGATTTGCTCCCTTTTACGTTGTGCTGCTGCATTTCAAAATTGATGTAATATTTCAGAAGCTGAGGCCTGTGACACCTCTAATATATCACCAGTTGGTCTATGGAAAGTACCTGTAGCTTACAGTAATTAAAGTTACACACACATTTGTTTTCACTGGAATGGGTTCTCCATAATTTCCCTGGGACCTGAGGTGAGGGCAGCAGAAGTTGCATATTTCTTCTACTGCTTTCCCATTCACACGGTATCACTGTACAATTTCTGTATCATGCAATCCATGGTAAGTAAAATCTGTCTAAACAGCCTTATTCTTCTTGGCTGAGGTCTAGCAACAGCATCAGCAGCAACTTGAATTAAAGCCTGTTGCACTTAATAATGACTGTGGCTGTATTGCAAAGAGTTTGGGATTTCAGGGCAAATGGCTGCACTGAGAGTACAAGGTTATACGATCCATGTTGGATCAGTAATTCAGTTGCTTATGCTTTCATTAGTATATTCTGCCACTTATACTTGTTTTGAGGTTCTAGTGAACAAGAAGTTGCACATTATACTATGGCTGCACACACAGTGCAGGCATTCATAAATCAGACCCATTATGTTTTCTTATAATTTAGCTAATGTAAGGTAGGATTGATTATTGCCATGAGTTTTTTTTTTCATTTTGGTATGAAATGTCCAGATTAAGGATACTTTAAGCCTGTAATGTGCCCTACAAAAATTATACTTTAACACTGTAATGTGCCCTACAAAATTGTATCTTTGAATTAAAACCTGTCCTTAGCCATGTCTGTTAAAAGATGGTAACTTTAGTATTATACTCATATTTCTATTTCTTTGCAGCTGTTGCATTATGTGAAAAATGTACATTTTCAGGACAGTTCAGGTGAAACAGTGTTCTTTGATGAAAATGGAGACACTCCCGCAAAGTATGACTTATTAAACTGGCAGGTATCAATGGATGGAAAAAGCACCAGATATATACAAGTGGGATACTATGATACTAGTGCCCCTCAAAGCCAAAACATGTTCATTAATGAAAAGCTCATTTTGTGGAATGGGGGCAAGACACGGGTTAGTTTCTTTTCAGTTATATAGTACATTACATGTCTGTGCTAATTTCATAGGCAACTTTAGATTTGATTAGCTCTTGCAAATATGCAACACGGAGCAATTTTACTGTTGATGAAATGTTTGATATTATTTTGCATTCCCCTCTAACAAGTCATGCTTTTTTCAGTTTCCCTACATGTGACTATCATCCACCTGCATGTGTTGTTTCCCTAATCTTTGTTTTCTTGATGCTACATTTCGTTGGTATATTTTCTAGACTGTAGGACTGCTGTTTCATTTGGTAGAGCATTGATTGTTGCAGGGTGTTTCTCATTTCCAATCATCCGTGCACCCATGAATTTTATATATTTAATTAGGGGTCTTGAGGTAATGAAGCTTTCTACAGGTGCATAGAAAGGGTGGTCCATCTACAAAAACACTGGGTATGGGGTGGGGGTGATAGAGTTAACTGTAGAAATGACTGCAGCATAATTTCTGAGCAGTTCCTTGCTCCATCAGTTTTTTTCTTGCTTTTATGTTAAATATTTCACTTTATTGCAAAATCCTTCAGCAGACAGGGATAAAGATCTGACTACAGCCCAAGTAACCCCAGTTAGTTTGGCAGTTCATGTGCCTTATAGAGTTGACATTAGAGAATTGGCATGCACATCCTAGTATCAAGGTAAGGCTAATTAGCCGATCACTGCCTTGATCACTCTGAGGAGGTGCAGGAAGAAAATTTGCAGCCCAAGGGTGACAGCATAGCTGTAGGCTTCACTGTGGGTGTACAGGAGCACACACTTGCACAGGGAAGGAATTGTAGACCTTTGTGGTTGTGTGGGTTAGATGACACCTACCCAGGGATGAGGATAGTGCCATTAGAAGTGCTATCAATGCATGCACGGTGACAAGGAGACAATGCACTGTCATGGCTGTCTGGATCATGGCCCCTCTCTAGACAGCTCTCAAGCTAACATATGATAACATTTCTTGTGGTGGGGAAGAAATAGGCTGTGCAAAAGATTGATGGCCAGCATGCATAGGGGAATATCCACATACATTTATTTTGCATGTTTAGCTTAAATCTTTTAATTGTATCCAAAGTATTAACACAGCATTTGTTTTGCACTTTTTGGGTACTTTTGTACATAATAAGAGTTACCTACTAAGCTTTGCATTAATGTATTGACTTCAGTAATAGGAGACTAATACCTCAGCCACTATAGTTTTTAAAGTTGATAATATTACTACATTATTAACAAATACTGGAAGACAAATCTGTACTGAAAGCCTTATATGGACAAAATAAAACTGATATAGAGATGAGTGGGACAAAGACTGCATACTAGTAAAAAGTGTTCCATTAAATCACCAACATACAGATGGTCAGGGGTATCAAGCAGAAACAGCAAATCGCTATTCTGTCTCTGCAGGAGAAATTTAATGATGTAGATAATAAACAAAGCTGAAATATTTGCATCTGATTGGCTTTTCAAGGAGGGAACTAGAGGAGAAGATGTCAGGTCTTCTCACTGCAACGCTAATAAATGCAGTGGGCACACACACTTCTCTCAAACTTTGTCTGTCCCTATCAAGTCCAGCTATGTAGATCATCTTTTAAATTTCTAGCTACCACAATAAGACTACAGTGTTCAATGCCAGCAAAGATGGATAATGCTTCAAACTGTCAGAGGGCAAAGTAAACATTTATCAAGATGTTTCTGTGGACATCATGATAATATATAAAGCTTTTGAATAAGTCTGCTAACTTTGTTATTAAAAAAATGCAATCTCAAAAGTGGTTTTCATCATTCTACTGCAGACATTGAAATGACACCATGTTTTGCAATCCCCTAAACATGCAATGTCTGTCTTGCAGAAAAAATAAAAAATTAAGGGCTGTGATTCCATCCTGCTGTACTAATGTACACTCATAACTAACCAACCCAAAGTGTAAAAAGGTCACACAGGCAAATCATTTGGTAAAAACTGCAGAAACATTCAGCTAAGCTAAAGTCTTTGTTGTGTAATACCTTAAACCTTCTATAGTGGAGGCCTATGGGGTTTATTCCACCATCTTCCCATGTAAACAGATGATACTAGACCTCTGCACAATCACTAGACACCAAGCAAGCTATAAAATACTACCAAAGTCTGCAAAAAAAGGATATAACATGAAAGGAGTGGGGGATGTTTCACTTGTTGCACCCATTACATAGACAACAGGAGCATTAACCCATTACACTAACTAGTCTAATAGTGTATGTGGGATTTTTTTCTTCATAATATCTTCTAATATCTGACATGCTTAAATGCTTGCAACAGTCCATGATTCTTGATAGACAGCTGGAGGAGAATTCAGTAACAAAGCTTGGAGGTGCACTAGACTATACCAGGACGAATATTTAAACTACTATTGAGATTCTCTTAAAAAGTTAATAGTTCAAAAGCACTAACATAAACTCTAATGTTTTGGCATTATTAACTGACTATAAGGATACATGATTTGCTATGGCAGGAACAAAAACATCTAAGAAGAGACATTGGGAATGTTATTTCAACTCTTGCACTGGTAGGAATATATGGTGCGAGTGTGTGTTTGTGTGTGTTTGAATGTGTGTATGTCTGTAGCAGACAGAATGGTGGCAGGGGCGTGCCAGTTACAGTGTGATGTATGTGCCACACGTGTTAACTACAGTAGGGAGGTGCTGATCTGTACTCACAGTAGTTAACAGTGATTGTGACATCCATATATCACAGAAAGAAGCCATTTTCACTGCAGCCCTCGTTGTAAGCTGAGGGATTCTTTCTGAATCCTTGGGATTATGTCTCACTTTCAGTTATTGATTGCTAAGGTTAGAGCAGATTCACAAAATTGTTGTTTTTATAATGGTTTATGACTGACTACATTACATTTGGTGGTTGTAATACATGACAATGCAAGTAGGGAATAGAGACTTACAATTTAATATAATTAGAGCAGAATCTCCTGTTTTTTAACCTAAAAGAGCAATATGTTTTTTAAATAAGTTTATATAAAAGTACTTCTAGCCACTTCAGTACATATTTATGAGAGATTCTGAGCTGAATTTTTGTATACATTATCCAGTTTCTTTGAAGCAGTTGCATTTATAAGCTTCTTGAAGGAAGCTGATTAGTTCCAGACAGAAATCAGAATAAGTAAAGCAGTTTCTTATTTTAAGGAATGATTGTTCTGAGTTGTTAATATAACTTCTACAAAGTCTTTTTTTTTCACCTGCTACAAATGCTAAAGGTGGTCATAGTAGTAAGCATGGATCATGTGTTGTGGACTGCAGAGTTTGGGTGCCGTCTCCATTTATAAGGTTTTATTGCAAGAGGAGAGCAGTAGCTCAAAGATAATCTGTAGAGGCACATTGTCTATGAATGTAAAGAGGGTGTATATGCGCTTAACAGTCCCCAGTTTTTTAGAATGTCCATGACTTATGGCCTCATCTTTTGGCCTTTGCTTGAAACCTTTTTGTCTGCCTGATTGTTGAAAGATTTACTGCACTTGTTAAATGTTTTACTTACCACCAAATGAAGTTACTGATGGGTTAGACATTGCAATATAACTTATTTGTCTCTTTGGTGCTAATGTCTATAACTGAATATCTGGATGCAATGAAACAGGCAATGAATTACTGTTGTGTGATGTGTTGATTAGTAGAGTTGTGCTATTGGTTGTTTATGATCAACCGCTTACATTTTTTGGCATTTGGGAATTGATTGTTAATAGGAGAATCCTTCATATGAGAACTGCTTTTTATTCCAACACTGTCTGTCATACCATTCTTTACCTTCTTGGCCTTTTTGTACATAATACTCAGGTCACATCACTGTGCATGTAAGTCATTCCTTTGGCTACGATCCTGTAGGTCAGTTAAGAGTGAACATCTGCAAAGAATAGCAGATTGTTCTTGTTCAGGTTGGGTCTTACATGGGCTGATTTTACCTTTATCAGTGTTTCAAAAGGAATTGTCTTCTGCTTTTTTGGCTCTGTTTTCAGACTGTATTTACAACTCCACTTATTATACTTAATTGTTTCATATTTCACATCCTTATGAGAGATGATGTTGTTTAACCTACTGCATTATGTAGTTCTTCCAGCTATGTAGTGCATCATGCATTATACAGGTTCTGCGGAGCTTCATTTTATGAGCTTATTATGTATATTATGTCATCTTTTGCCTAATCATAAGATCTATTGGATATACTAGAGATGATTCTATGCTGCATTCCTGCAGTCATCTTTTAAGTGGACCAAACCATTCAAGCCCAATACAATATGAGAGACCAGATGTCTTAACTTCATATTAAATTTTCTCTGTGAACCCTTTTCTATTTTATGCTACTTTTAATTACCCATTCTTCTACTCTAAATGATTCCATTGTTATAAGAGTATGAATGTGACTTGTGATGGTTTCATGCTCACTGTGTGAATGATGGCAATTCTCACAGGTAATGAGCAGGTACATGTACTGGGTGAATGATGTCAGTCCCCACAGGTAATGAGCAGGCACATGTACTGTGTGAATGATGTCAGTCCCCACAGGTAATGAGCAGGCGCATGTACTGGGTTAATGATGTCAGTCCCTACAGGTAATGAGCAGGCACATGTACTATGTGAATGATGTCAGTCCCTACAGGTAATGAGCAGGCACATGTACTGAGTGAATGATGTCAGTCCCCACAGGTAATGAGCAGGCACATGTACTGGGTGAATGATGTCAGTCCCCACAGGTAATGAGCAGGCACATGTACTGGGTGAATGATGTCAGTCCCCACAGGTAATGAGCAGGCACATGTACTGGGTGAATGATGTCAGTCCCCACAGGTAATGAGCAGGCACATGCACTGGGTGAATGATGTCAGTCCCCACAGGTAATGAGCAGGCGCATGTACTGGGTGAATGATGTCAGTCCCCACAGGTAATGAGCAGGCACATGTACTGGGTGAATGATGTCAGTCCCTACAGGTAATGAGCAGGCACATGTACTGGGTGAATGATGTCATCCTTACAGGTAATGAGCAGGCACATGTACTGGGTGAATGATGTCAGTCCCCACAAGTAATGAGCAGGCACATGTACTGGGTGAATGATGTCAGTCCCCACAGGTAATGAGCAGGCACATGTACTGGGTGAATGATGTCAGTCCCCACAGGTAATGAGTAGGCGCATGTACTGGGTGAATGATGTCAGTCCCCACAGGTAATGAGCAGGCACATGTACTGGGTGAATGATGTCAGTCCCCACAGGTAATGAGCAGGCACATGTACTGGGTGAATGATGTCAGTCCCCACAGGTAATGAGCAGGCACATGTACTGGGTGAATGATGTCAGTCCCCACAGGTAATGAGCAGGCACATGTACTGGGTGAATGATGTCAGTCCCCACAGGTAATGAGCAGGCACATGTACTGGGTGAATGATGTCAGTCCCCACAGGTAATGAGCAGGCACATGTACTGGGTGAATGATGTCAGTCCCCACAGGTAATGAGCAGGCACATGTACTGGGTGAATGATGTCAGTCCCCACAGGTAATGAGCAGGCACATGTACTGGGTGAATGATGTCAGTCCCCACAGGTAATGAGCAGGCACATGTACTGGGTGAATGATGTCAGTCCCCACAGGTAATGAGCAGGTACATGTACTGGGTGAATGATGTCAGTCCCCACAGGTAATGAGCAGGTACATGTACTGGGTGAATGATGTCAGTCCCCACAGGTAATGAGCAGGCACATGTACTGGGTGAATGATGTCAGTCCCTACAGGTAATGAGCAGGCACATGTACTGGGTGAATGATGTCAGTCCCCACAGGTAATGAGCAGGCACATGCACTGGGTGAATGATGTCAGTCCCCACAGGTAATGAGCAGGCACATGTACTGGGTGAATGATGTCAGTCCCCACAGGTAATGAGCAGGTACATGTACTGGGTGAATGATGTCAGTCCCCACAGGTAATAAGCAGGCACATGTACTGGGTGAATGATGTCAGTCCCCACAGGTAATGAGCAGGCACATGTACTGGGTGAATGATGTCAGTCCCCACAGGTAATGAGCAGGCACATGTACTGGGTGAATGATGTCAGTCCCCACAGGTAATGAGCAGGCACATGTACTGGGTGAATGATGTCAGTCCCCACAGGTAATGAGCAGGCACATGTACTGGGTGAATGATGTCAGTCCTTACAGGTAATGAGCAGGCACATGTACTGGGTGAATGATGTCATCCTTACAGGTAATGAGCAGGCACATGTACTGGGTGAATGATGTCAGTCCCTACAGGTAATGAGCAGGCACATATACTGGGTGAATGATATCAGTCCCCACAGGTAATGAGCAGGTACATGTACTGGGTGAATGATGTCAGTCCCCACAGTTAATGAGCAGGCACATGTACTGGGTGAATGTTGTCAGTCCCCACAGGTAATGAGCAGGCACATGTACTGTGTGAATGATGTTAGTCCCCACAGGTAATGAGCAGGCACATGTACTGGGTGAATGATGTCAGTCCCCACAGGTAATGAGCAGGCACATGTACTGGGTGAATGATGTCAGTCCCCACAGGTAATGAGCAGGCACATGTACTGGGTGAATGATGTCAGTCCCCACAGGTAATGAGCAGGCACATGTACTGGGTGAATGATGTCAGTCCCCACAGGTAATGAGCAGGCACATGTAATAGGTGAATGATGTCAGTCCCCACAGGTAATGAGCAGGCACATGTACTGGGTTAATGATGTCAGTCCCCACAGGTAATGAGCAGGCACATGTACTGTGTGAATGATGTCAGTCCCCACAGGTAATGAGCAGGCACATGTACTGGGTGAATGATGTCAGTCCCTACAGGTAATGAGCAGGCACATGTACTGTGTGAATGATGTCAGTCCCCACAGGTAATGAGCAGGCACATGCACTGGGTGAATGATGTCAGTCCTTACAGGTAATGAGCAGGCACATGTACTGGGTGAATGATGTCAGTCCCCACAGGTAATGAGTAGGCGCATGTACTGGGTGAATGATGTCAGTCCCCACAGGTAATGAGCAGGCACATGTACTGGGTGAATGATGTCAGTCCCCACAGGTAATTAGCAGGCACTTGTACTGGGTGAATGATGTCAGTCCCCACAGGTAATGAGCAAGCACATGTACTGGGTGAATGATGTCAGTCCCCACAGGTAATGAGCAGGCACATGTACTGGGTGAATGATGTCAGTCCTTACAGGTAATGAGCAGGCACATGTACTGGGTGAATGATGTCAGTCCTTACAGGTAATGAGCAGGCACATGTACTGGGTGAATGATGTCATCCTTACAGGTAATGAGCAGGCACATGTACTGGGTGAATGATGTCAGTCCTTGCAGGTAATGAGCAGGCACATGTACTGGGTGAATGATGTCAGTCCCCACAGGTAATGAGCAGGTACATGTACTGGGTGAATGATGTCAGTCCCCACAGGTAATGAGCAGGCACATGTACTGGGTGAATGATGTCAGTCCCCACAGGTAATGAGCAGGCACATGTACTGTGTGAATGATGTCAGTCCCCACAGGTAATGAGCAGGCACATGTACTGGGTGAATGATGTCAGTCCCCACAGGTAATGAGCAGGCACATGTACTGGGTGAATGATTTCAGTCCCCACAGGTAATGAGCAGGCACATGTACTGGGTGAATGATGTCAGTCCCCACAGGTAATGAGCAGGCACATGTACTGGGTGAATGATGTCAGTCCCCACAGGTAATGAGCAGGCACATGTAATAGGTGAATGATGTCAGTCCCCACAGGTAATAAGCAGGCACATGTACTGGGTGAATGATGTCAGTCCCCACAGGTAATGAGCAAGCACATGTACTGTGTGAATGATGTCAGTCCCCACAGGAAATGAGCGGGCACATATACTGGGTGAATGAGGTCAGTCCCCGCAGGTAATGAGCAGGTGCATGTAATAGGTGAATGATGTCAGTCCCCACATGTAATGAGCAGGTACATGTACTGTGTGAATGATGTCAGTCCCCACAGGTAATGAGCGGGCACATATACTGGGTGAATGAGGTCAGTCCCCACAGGTAATGAGCAGGCACATGTACTGGGTGAATGATGTCAGTCCCCACAGGTAATGAGCAGGCACATGTACTGGGTGAATGATGTCAGTCCCCACAGGTAATGAGCAAGCACATGTACTGTGTGAATGATGTCAGTCCCCACAGGTAATGAGCAGGCACATGTACTGGGTGAATGATGTCAGTCCCCACAGGTAATGAGCAGGCACATGTACTGGGTGAATGATGTCATCCTTACAGGTAATGAGCAGGCACATGTACTGGATGAATGATGTCAGTCCCCACAGGTAATGAGCAGGCACATGTACTGGGTGAATGATGTCAGTCCCCACAGGTAATGAGCAGGCACATGTACTGGGTTAATGATGTCAGTCCCCACAGGTAATGAGCAGGCACATGTACTGGGTGAATGATGTCAGTCCCCACAGGTAATGAGCATGCACATGTACTGGGTTAATGATGTCAGTCCCCACAGTTAATGAGCAGGCACATGTAAGAGCTCCTCTATTATGCTAGTCCTGACCTATCCTAAGTATGTATCTACAACTGTCTCTTGGAATCCTACTCCTCGGATATTATTCCTTCTGAAGTGATTCTCCAGATAATTAATTGCCCTTTGCAGGCCATTGACTTCAGTTTCAAGATAATATTTTTTTCCTTCAGGTTTTTGATAAGAATCTTTCTGTATAGCCTTCTTTCCATACATCGAGCCAGTTTTGTCTTTCACGTGCATCTTCTTGTATGGCTTTAGGGAGTCATATGATAAGTCTCAATGTCATAAACAACAAAAGTCAGACATAATGACGATCTTTTACTCTGGTGAAGTTTCCTTGAACTTTTTAATGGTGTTCTTTGCTAATCATATTCATCTTTGTATTTTGCAATAGGATGCATACTCTGTCAAGGAGTCCTGATGCAGAGTTATGCTACCATTTTAATTTTAGCCTATCATACCTCCTAGAATAACTTTCTTGCCAGTAGTGTGATGTAATTTGATGGCTCCATATCAGATTTGCACCAAATAAAAAATATTCCATATGAAAATGAAACCCTCTATTGTTGGACATTGTGACACCGCATATTTTGATGTCAGAAAGCAGAAAATGCATTATTCTCAATGTAAACAGGTTACTGCATTTTCCATAACCTGCTTAGAATACATGCAAGTAAGTCTTACTTTCCAATGAACAGTTCCAAGAATTTATAGTCAAAAAGCTATTTGCATTATACTCTCAAAACTAGGCTGTTATGGGTGACAAGATGTAATACGTTGTCAAATTACAATCAGAAACAAAGCATATATAATATAAATTTAACTAAATTATATACAGTGAGATTGTTAGCCATTATCAGTGCATTCAGTGAAAGAGTGTACAGAGATCTTTGTCATTTTCTTCTTCTCTGTCACCAGGCATATGGAGTTTATGTGCATCTGCTCTTTTTACATATTTGTGCCTCATGTTTCATGCATGTTGTTCAACACATTCCTAGAAAGAGACGTTGCTTATGCCAACATACATATTTTACCTGCTTGTCCTGTGTTCTTTAATAGTTTTTGGTGTATCACAAAAATGTGTAATTCATTCAGTTACATATTGAAGTATACCTGGTATCTAGAAGAACTGGCTTGTCTCCTAACATGCAGCATAGAAAAAACATATGGAAATGCATTTAGTGAGCCCAATACATATTATTTATTTTTATATTGCTTATTTGACATTTGTTGATGGGGTTAGTCCAAATGGGCAGGCACCCTTTTTCAGCGGAGGCCTGAGGAGAAAAGCTCCAGTTGTATAAGTAAGAAGACACATACATAATATAAATATGACAAAAGAAATTTGGGACAACAGTAATTGCATTCAATTACAGACAAGCATTCAACAAGAAGAACATTCTGGATAATCTGTAACATTTCTTCAGGACATAGAGTTTGCAGTATAGCCTATTTTTTGGAGTAAGAGCAGGGTTTAAATAAAGATAGGTAACAGATGGAGAGGAATGAGTCTGGAGGGAAAAGTTAGTAGAGAGATAATGAAAAAATTAGGGGAAGGAGAGGTTAGTTGTAATAGAGGGGAAGGTAGCTTAAGTCGGGTCAGGGCAAGAGCAGGCCCATGAGTTTAGTAGGTAGTCTTTTAAAGTATGTTTTGAAGCAGTTAGTGTTAGAAATAGTTCTTAAACACAAGGGCAGATTATTCCATGCATTAGCAACAGAGTGATTGCAGATAAGTTTGCCTATGTTTTTTTTGGGCTCATAGATTTCCAGGAGGTGTTGATCAGAGCTTTAGAGTGTATGATTAGGAGTATAGCGAGAGAGATGAGTTGAGAGAGCAGGACAGGAGTTGGGTTTGTTTAGAATGGAGTGAGTCAAGTGTAACTGAGGCAGAAGCAGTTGTTGGTGGATTTCTAGCCACTGTAGGTTTTTTTAAAGATAGGCAGTGGTGTGAGTGATAGGGTTGATTTCCAGCAAATTTAGAGATTTTATTATATGTGAGTTCAAGCTTAGACATAAGATTACACTGTAGGCTAGTAAGGATTGGAGTGGCATATAATAGGGTGAGAAGTGGGTAGGCTTGTGCAAGAAAGGGTTTAGATTTCTTAGTGACAGATTTTTGTTGCTGTAGAGCAAGCCCAGTTTTTGATGAGTCTTTTTCATGCACTGTTGGATGAGGAGATCAAATTTTAGTTGGTCATCAATTATGCTCCTAGTAGTTTTGTATGGGGTTCAGCCTTGATAGTTGTGTTACTGAGGAAGATGACAGTGAAGGTAGATTTGTGGTGTTGGAGATATTTAGGAAAAAAGAGGAGGAGTTTAGTTTTCTTAGGGTTTGTAGAAGTTTGTTGTTTTTTAGCCATTTTTCAACTAAGTGGAGAGAATCTTTGGTTAATGTGAGAAGATGGGAAAGATTGTCAGAGGAGAAAATTATTATAGAGTCATCAGCATATTGTATTAATAAGGACTGAGGTCAGGATACTAATACTGAGTAGAGGTTGTTAGTGAAAATGTTAAATAGTACGGGTCCAAAAATGGAGCCTTGGAGAACCCCGGTTTGTACAGGGAGAAATGGGGAAGATGCAGAGAGCCATTTTGCCAATTGAAGTCAGTTGCAGAGGTAGCTAGAGACCCATTCTCACTGATGAAGGCATGATGATGCTGAAACCAGTCTGATTTCAGGTTTCTAGTGTGTACGCACACTACAATGGTGGAGTTGTCACAATAAATTTTATCATGTTTTGCCATTTGGTGCTGACCATCTTTTGCTTTTGAGTTATGTTGTTTTGGCCTTTGTACCTGCCATACTTGTGGTTCCTTGGATCTGATAGCTAGAGACCCAACAAAGAGACGAATTGTAGAAATTGAGGCTAGATAGTTTATACAGGAGAGATCAAGGAATAGACAGGAGACTAATTTATTGTTGTTATGAGATCTAGAGATAGACTGTGTAAAATGAGGTTTGGTAACAAACCAAGTTGTCCTGGGACATCTTCAAAGACTGGTTAGGCTGATATATTAATGGGAGTTAGGTGGGTTGGGGAGGCAAAAAGGTTAAATGGCGGGAGGGATGCCTGAGAGGAAATGAGATAAGGGTGGGGAGGGGCTTAAGAGTTTAGACAAGTGTAGCTGGGTAAGTAATCATATTTTGGCGTGAACTTGCTACAGCAAGTATGACACCCATGACGACCTATAGGCTCTGTTGTGCAGGTAGGCCTTGGAATACTTTTAGTGAGGGTTTTTTTTTTTTTGGGGGGTGGTTTATAAGGTGCGGGAAGAGTGTTTTAATGGGGTGTAGGGCTATGGTTCATTCCTGCTGGTTACTTCAGTATTAGTATTTTATTGAGAATTGCTTACAAAAGGGGTGATTTAGGTACTGGAAGTGGGTCAGGACAAAAGAATGTACCGCATGGGTTAAGGTTTTCTTTTTTTTGGTAATTATGGTAAGCATGTCAGTCTAGTAGTCAGATTATGCAGGTGGCTTTCCTGCTGTGATTCATTCATTGGTGATGTGTTTTGGCTGGAACAGCAGTTTCTTTGGGCTTTCCATGGTCTGGGAAGCAATGAATCCAACTGTATGTTACCAGACATGTGTAGTTGTATAGGGTATCATTTTGAGGTTGAATGGGGCACGTTTTGTAGAATGCCTGCTTTGCTTACTAAGGAGAAATACAGATGGCCTCTGCATCTAGTGAGTAGTTGTGAAGAGTCTTAACACTTCAGACAGAGTTTCAGGTTAGAAAGGTTTTTAATTTTCTACTATAGTTCATTGCTTTACATTCCATAGCAGTGTATTTTCCGGTCACATTAGATGGCGTTTGCAGCGATGCCTCAATGTGGCAGGTTAGGCACATTCAGGCTGCAAACTTTTTACTGTTCAATTTCCCACTGAAGGTCCAGGTTTTACTTCACAAAGTTGTCCCACAGTTTGGGTAGCTGATATCTGTCAGCTGTATAGTTTTTCCCACAATTCTTACTTCGAGTCTGGGTCCAGTAGTGGTGTTTTCGTGGGCTTTTAAGTCAACTGTTAGGTCTGCTAATGTGTTTTTGCAACACACATATGGGTGGCTTTATTTAACAAAGGGGAGGGGGAGATGTACAGTTTATTGGACTCTGACTCCCTTCACAAGAATGTTTATCCCGGGGATGGGCAGATTTCAGATTAAAAAAAAAAAAAAAAAACAACTTCCTGAGAGGAAGGCTGCACCAGAATGCTTGTACGGGTAGAATGTTACTTAACTCTACCTTCCTAAGGCAGAATTAGTGGTTCAAGGCTGTATGATAAAAGTTGTTTTGTTTTATCGAGGTGGGCCTCGAGGTACCCACATCTACCATTGTTATATTGGTCTACTATCTGTGTTTAATATATAATGGTATATTAATTTTGTTTGGTACTTTTATGCTGTGATTTGTTGATTTTGTAAAACTGCTTGTGATTGAGTTATAAGAGCAGACAGGAAGGAGGCTGTTATCAGCTGCAATAGGATTATTATTATTAAATGTAACACCAGTAGTTCTGGGATTCTGCTAATAATCTTTGTATGGATTTAGTTCTCTCAATAACTTTGTAATTAAGTCAGTATATGCAGGGTTCAGGAACAGTAGCAAAATCATTAGTTTGAGTCTAATTATATTTTCAGAGAGCATTATAAAGTGGAACATACTAATTATACAAAGCCATGTGCTTTTTTGCTGCCCATCTGTTACTGTGAAGGAATGCACGCAATGCTCTGGGGATAGCCTTTCCTCGGTTATTGGTGACAGCAATGGAATTATGCATTTATTTAGTTGTTGCCCCGATGTTTAATCAGTGTTTGTGGGTAGACTGAGTGGTTACTTTTGCAGGGATGATTCCCAAAGAAGGAAAAAAAAAAGGAGGGGGGATGGGTTTCCTTTTGCAGGCTTTATATTGATAGTGTGAGCTCTGTCTGAGGTAACAGTGTAGTCCACGCATGCGTGGAGTTGTGGGGGCATTGTCAGAGCAGCTTTAAGCTGTGCCCTTCACATTAAAGCATATATTTCCCCCAAAAGTAAATAAATAAAAAATATATTTTTTTTTAGTAAGCTGAAGAAGGGTCATGCCTCTTGGTTATCCAGGGTTTAGAGTTGGGGGGGTTGATCTGGAGTTTTGGCTCAGGTTTTGTGCTGCCTTTCATTATTTTGTCTTCTCTGATCAATCACTGATGATGGTGGCTGCTGGGAAATGATGCCCACTTGCATTCAGACTTCATGTCCATCATGGTGCGTCGGTGTTGGTTGTTTTTCAAGAGATATGAGAGCAATCTTGGGGATTTTCAGCTTCGTTTGTTCACTGTCCATGGCTTTATACAGATTTCTTGCTCTTAGAAGTTGAGAGGTGTGGCGGGTTCTCAGATTTTAGCTTGATGCAGACAGCGGCGATAGGACAAAACCCAAAATGGAGGTGAGCAGGGACACATTTTGAATAATTGTTTAGATATAGGACTGTGTACAACAAGCACTTTGCAAGATATTTATGGAGGAGCAGTCTGTTTATATAGCTAACATTCTTGTCTCCTTTTATATTTTGTCTATACCTTTCAAGGAGGTTCCACTCAACAATACAGACTTCCGCAGAAGGTCAAGAGTTCTGCCTGCTATTCTATCAACTTTCGAAGTTTGTAGGAGCAATATTTAAAAATTATCCCTATTTTGATCTTTTGTCCCACTTTTATTTATGACTTTGTCCAGATTTCTTGCTGTAAGGGATTGAGGGGTATGGGGAGGATTAAGCAAGGTATGTCTCACTTTATTAAAAAAAAAACAAAAAAAAAACAGGACATTAGTGCAGGGGGTGATCTGCATGTTGCCGGAGGGATGGGCAGGAGCAACGGTACAAATGAGAAACCTTTGGGATTGTTGCGGTTTGTATTACTTCATTAAGAGCTCCTTGTTAGAAGCAAAATCAGCAAAATGTTAACCATCCTATGACCTTCCTAGCTGAAGTTGTTAATAAGCCATTAGTTGTGTTACTCATTTTTGTATTTGTTCCACAATTTTAAATGCTAATGTTTCTCATTTTGGAAATAGAAGGTTGAGAGCTAGGCACTGGGCAGTGAGGTGCATTTGAGTTTTGGACTTTGAATCTCTCGGGGGTGGGGGGTATGTTAGAGCAAATCCTGTTGTGTTGGCAATTTATAAGCCATAAGAGTAGTGCTTGGTACATTTGGTGGAAAGGGAGGTACCATTGTGGATGTGGTTTTAGGTGGGGCCATTGTCATTTGGGTGAAGCACTATTCCTTTCATAGTATTTGCTTCCCTGAACCCCTGTCTAGCAGGGCGACTGACATGATCCCTGGGATGAATTTCCTATCTCCCATTCAATCATCAAGGTTCCTTTGAAAAGGGCCAAAGAGGCATGCTGTTTGACATGTATGGGCAGTCTATTCCAGAGTCTGGGGAGTCTGTGTCAGGAACATGTCCCTCCAGCATGTTTTGTTCATGGTGAAGACAAGGTTTAGATCCCAGGAGTGTGTGGCTCTGTGGGATTGGGATTTCTTTAATGTAACATGTTCAACAGCTTTGCTGGTCTGGAATTGCAAAGTTACATGGTTTGTGGTAGAGATAGGCCTATTCAGATTGGGTTTATGTTTGATATATTCCACTGGTAGTTAAATTTATCTTGGGTATTTGATAGGGTCATAGGAAGCATTGCTTCAGTTATGGCTGCTTTGTCACATATGAGAGTTTTGATGGTACATTCCTTCCCGGTTTGGCAGGATAGGTTGCCCTTGAAGATATCTTGGAATGTGTTATGTATTTTGGATGTTTTACATTGCTTTTACTTTCTTGTAGATGGGGTCTTGGAATGCTGCAGCTGTAATTTGGAATAGATGGGTATAAGGTGGAGCTTTCTCTTTACATATTAGAGGGCTTACGTTTCTCCTTTTCTTTGTAGATGATGGTGTGCTGAGTACCAGTTGTAGAGATATACATTGAATTGGCAGATAACGGATGCAGTAGCAAGCGAGGAGGCCACACATGGGGAACACAAGTGGACAACAGTTAATGATGGAATTTGCTGAAGTGCAGCTGGCACCATGCAGTGGCTTGCAAAGGGAATTTGTAAGGTGAGGTTTTGGTAGGGTGGTGAGCAATCACCTCGGTAAGGCCTGTTAGAGCTCTGTGTTTATTGGTGGGAGCTGATTATTGCATTGGCATAGGGGGCAAGTAAGGTAGAAGCAGGTAGGGGGAAAAAGGAGGGTAATAAAAAAAAGCTGCTGGGGACGGTTTATGGGGAGTATGGAGATCTCACGGGATGAGTAGAGTCTCATCATTTATAGGGGCATAGGAACTTATTACGCTACAGCACAATGGCTCTGACAAGTCGGGAGAGTTCAATCTTTGCTTTCTTGGAAACCTGGGGTTGTGGTGGTCATTCATCCAGTTGTTTGAATCATATGGGGCGAAGGGCCAATGAGGTGTGTGATGGGGGAGCTGGAGTCTGTTCCTAATGGGCGGTATCTTTGGGGTGACAAATTGGGCCCTTGAAAGATGGTGTGAATATTTCATACCAGGTTAAGATTTTACAGAACAGCACAAGGATCATTTCACTTGAAGTTTGGGTGAATGCTGTACATAGGGTTCAGGAAGCATGGTAGATAGGTGGTTGTGGTGGGGTGGTTTTAGAAACTGGGTGCATTGTTACAGGGGAGTTAGAAGGTTTAAAGTAAGTTTGAGTTGCAGGATAAGACAATGGTAGGACAGATTTTACTTACCTATTAGTGGTATAGGTAACATAAGGAAAGCGAGCTTTCAAGCAGAAAGGACAGGGACAAACGGGTTAACCATGGTCTGATAATGGGTGTATGAGGGTCTTTAAGGTTGGGCACATAGAGTACTTTATTGCTGAGCATAGATGAGTTCTGAGCAAATGGATCAAGGGGTGCAGGTTTTCTGCCATCTAAGGTTAGAGCATTATAGTTTTAGACTTAGATTATACCTACGGTAATTGATTGTTGCACAGCCAGAGCTAGGTGGTTGGTGGGCTAATGTAATAGGCTACAGGTGACAGGGTGATAACTTAAGTTCAAGGGATTATAGTTTGCGGTTGTGATGGTTACAGGTTGTTAATCCGTTCAGGTTGAGCCAAGATTTCAGTGGTGAAGGAAGCAGGCTAAAAGGATATGTATTCTCTTGATGTGGATGTTTCGGTGGTAGTGGGGTCACGGTAATCCTACTTTATTTACTTTCATTAGGGTGTGTTTCAGTGCTGATATGACACAGTGGGTTTGTGACAGGACTTTAAGGTGATTTACAGATGATGGGTACACCGAATTATGTTTGGCTTGATCCTTCCTTTTATGGGATGCACTGGGTTGAAGAATTTGAGTAGAAGGGAGGGGGAACAGCCTGTTCAGGCTGGTTGACAGAGAAGAGGGACAGGCTTGCCCTCTTCTGTTCCCCCTCTGGTGTTTGGAGGTTTATTTTAAGGATTTGTGGAAAGGAAATGAGCAGCTGGAGGAAGTTTGCTGAAAAGGTAAGCAACAGAGGTAAGGATGCTGCTTATTTGGTTGGTAATTCGATGAATGGTTTATGAAGTAAGATGGGACAATGTTTCATAAGTAAAGGATGGATAATTCACTAAATGGGATGTGAAGTGAGTCTTGGATGCTGCTTCATAAGTAAAGTAAGCAAGCAAAGGTATGGATGCTGCTTACTGGGCAGCATGAGCAGGTACGCTGTCCTGATTAACATTACAAGGAGGTTTATAAGTAAAGTGAGTGGGCAAAGGTATGGGCAGTGCTTACTGGGCAGGATGAGCAGCTACACTGTCCTGAATAACATTATAAGGAGGTTTATGCTGTGTTTAGAATCAGCTATACTATGTCCAGTTGTAAATAAAATTTGGTAATCAAAGTTATGTTATGGAAGTTTAATAAAGATCATCAAATGTCATTCGGTATGATGTGTTTATTGAAGGGGACCGGGACAAATGAGGTTTGGTAAAAAAACAAGTTGCCCTGGGACATCTTCAAAGGGATTAGGCTGATATATTAATGGGAGTTAGGTGGGTTGGGAAGGTGAAAGGGTTAAATGGAGGGATGACTGAGGGGAACTGAGATAAGGGTGGGGAGGGGCTTAATGGGTTTAGACAAGTGTAGCTGGGTAAGTAATCACATTTTGGCATGAACTTGCTACCCAATCTCCTTCCCCCTTTTTTGTTTGCTGTTTGGTGGGGATTTTGGTTAGGTTATTAGTTGGGGTAGGTGGAGAAGAGGGACAGGCTTGCCCTGTTCTGTTCCCCCTCCGGTGTTTGGATGTTTATTTCAAGGATTTGTGGAAAGGAAATGAGCAGCTGGAGGGAGTTGCTGAATAAGTAAGCAACGGAGGTAAGGATGCTGCTTATTTGGTCGGTAATTCGAAGAATGGTTTATGAAGTGAGTCTTGGATGCTGCTTCATTAGTAAGCGAGCAAAGGTATGGATGCTGCTTACTGGGCAGGATGAGCAGGTACACTGTCCTGATTAACATTACAAGGAGGTTTATAAGTAAAGTAAGCAGGCAAAGGTATGGACGCTGCTTACTGGGCAGGATGAGCAGGTACGCTGTCCTGATTAACATTACAAGGTGGTTTATGAGTAAGTGAGCAAGAAAAGTTATGGACGCTGCTTACTGGGCAGGATGAGCAGGTACACTGTCCTGATTAACATTACAAGGATGTTTATGCTGTGTTTAGAAACAACTATACTATGTCCAGTTGTAAGTAAAATTTGATAATCAAAGTTATGTTATGGAAGTTTAATAAAGGTCGTCAAATGTCATTCGGTGTGATGTGTTTATTGAAGGGGACTGGGACATATATATTTGTGCTGTAGATGTGCTCTGGTTAGGCCAAAAGCCATGTTGAGTAGGGGAAGCTATCTTTAACAACTTGTCTGCTATATATTTCTATTTTTCAAAATAAATGTATGCATTTAAGTAAGAGGTAGTTGTAAATTAACCATGTATTCTCTTTTTTTTGTTATTGTTGTACTAAAGAAGATAAGAACTACATCAGTCCTCAACAATGTTATTAGTTACTATTCTTTAAAGACAAAAGACAAAATATCAAAATGCCACTTCACATATTTCATATGCCAGATGTCAAATATTCCCTCTTGTTTCTTATACATAACAAGAAGTACTTGTCAAATAAAAAAATTGTAAAACAATCTTTCTTTCAGAATATTTTCCTTACATGTGCCTGTGCAATACACAGTAGTCATACGATTAGACAGGTACCTTGTGGATAATATTTGGAAGTCTTAATTCCTGGTAATGACCTTTCTCTCCTTTGTTATTTCTTTTAAGATAGAGAAAGACTTAACTTGCATAACTTGTACAGTCATGTTAAATCTAATAAACAAACATAATATTTTTAAAATCCTGTCTCCATCTTTTAAACAGTTTTTCTAATGCTAAAAGGACTACAGGCAGACACAAAATTCAGATGCTATGTTTCAACAACAGTTATTTAAAAACGTGTATCACTCATACTCTTACTTATTTACTTGTTTGGCAAGTGTCCAATCCATTTCTATCTAGCCAGCTACATTCATTCTTTTCAAGCTATCAAGACCAAAAATGATAGCTCTATAGTAATAAATAAATAAATAAATAAATAAAAAACACTTAACAGTGTAGTTCAAGAAAGAAAAAAAAAACAATGTTGGCCTTTGAGGTGCAAGAACCTATAATAATGCATGCACTCCTAAATAAACGTCTCATGAAACAAGACAGTAATCCACATAGAAGAAGGCCTAGTCTATGCGTAAATCTTAGCAGTTGAGTGATATCTATGTGAATTAAATTTGTATGTCTTTCAGCTTCCTTTCAAAAGGATTTGAAATGTCATTATAACAGACTACTGAACAAATGTAGAAAATACAAAATACCTTCATGTACATTTGTTCCATAAAATGTACCCTTTGAAACCATGGTAAAATTTGAAATAAATAACTTTTCTTGTAAGAATTCCCATACAAAAAATACATATCGGTAAGGTGATGACATTGCAGTCATTGTCTGTTCAACCATTTGAAAATATACTCTGTATTACCAATTCATGTTAATTGCCACCCATTTCAAGAGTGAAGCTTTATATTATTTTAAATAGCCCATCTAATATTCAGATTTCTTGTTACATTAAATTATTTTTTGTGAACTGTACGTAAACATTAAATACTTGTATTATCCTGCCACATTATTGTTTAAAATATGTAGCAATTTAAACTTTGCAATGTAGTACAATATATCCAAAGCCATAATTGTGAAATTAGAAGATTTCTACCCTTCCCTACAACAATGACACAACCAAGTGGGATATCAAAAGCCAACTTTATTTATTTTTATACAAATTATGATTCAGAAATTCCAGTTGGACAACAAAAGACACTTACTGACAATGGTTCAGTTTTGGACTGGTAGGCATCTCACCCCTGCCAAGCCATGTTTTGGGTTACCATCTCCCATTTCTGGCTTAAACCTGTTTGAATCCCAGAAGCCCACCTCTAATGCCCGGTGCCTGGGTGTTGTGAATCAGTGCATCCTGGCCTGTGAAGTGCCACAGCACTCCATCTCGGGCCTGCTCGTCATGCACCATAATGCCACCCAGTGATAAAGTGCTTTCACTTGTCTTAAGGGAGGGGCAGCCCCACATCTTTTCTCCACCCCAAGTCTGTATTATGGCAACCAGCTGGAGTGGCCAATAAGGGGGCCTGCCTACCATAGCCACATGTTGAGCCCTCATTACCCCGTATTAGGAGTGATGGGAAGTGGGTTACTTCTCTGTCCTGTTTTAAGAATGATGAGGAACATACATGTATCTATTCACCTTCTTCTCCCACTTCTTCCTCCAGGTGGAACAACCTGGTTGGCTGTGTGTGTGTGTGTGTGTGTGTGTGTGTGTGTGTGTGTGTGTGTGTGTGTGTGTGTGTGTGTGTGTGTGTGTGTGTGTGTGTGTGTGTGTGTGGTGGCATCACTGGTTGGACAACTGGGCTTCCCTTGGAAACCAGAATTTGCTGGTTAACCAGAAGTCAAACTGAGCATCTTCTGATTAGTATAGCTTAGCTAAATCTATTACATTACCATTACTGTAATAGTCATAGCTAAAGATAGTGCCAGAACAGTAATAGTATATTTATTTTACCCTTTTCAAGGCTACTTGCTTAGTCACCAAGTTTATCACTGCCACTTAGTGTCTTTTGATTTATAGTAAATGTCAATGTTTAGTGTACCTAAATATATAAACATTTTTAAAACTGATTATGTTTTTGGCAGCTTATAGTCTAGTTGCCCAGCAAATCCTAATTAGAATGTCTTACAAAATCTCAAAATTTTATCGGTATGTAATCCATAAATCAATCATTCTCTTTCTATTCTAAGTGCATGCAGCATATATTATTGCACTATATGAACCTTGTTACAGAAGATTCTCAAATCACTTTTGTTTTTAATGTAAGAGCAATTAACAATTGAAAAATATTGTGCATTTTAGTAATACCTGGACTTAGAGGCACATAAAATAAAATGTTCCTTCCTTTTATTGTAGTCTCATAAAACACAAATAGCACATTTGTGTACTATTAGAACTAGATCATGGAAATGCAAAATCATATGAAAATCATTGTTTCCCTTTAAAAATACAAGTATTCATATTGTCATTTGTCTTTCTAATCAAAAAAATGTATCCTTTTATTAGTAGCCATAAGTTATTTCTGTCAATTAGTATAATCTGTAAAGGCTGTAGGTTTAAGAAACCACATTTTATAATATGTTTAAACCTTTTTACCTTCAGTTCAAAACCGATGAAATACCATATAAACTTCAGTGGGTCACCTCTGTAATTGCACAACTAAAATATAATGCATATAAAATATATTTAAAAATACAGATGAATACTATATGACAATATAAAATAAAAACTTGTTTACCAATGTCTAACAAAGATAACCAGATGAAGATACAAATTGCACTACCATTACTGGTAAGGTTCTCCAAACGCATATGATATCTGACAGCATTATATGCCTCTGACAGATATAGGAAAATGTTAACCTATGACAAAGGCTAGATTATGTCTTGACTGTAAACCTAATGGCTTATAAAAGGGCATTGTACCTCACATTTGCATGTGTGCATGTATTAATCTGATGAGGAGAGTATTATTGATTAAATCCTGAAGGATTTGCAAATATCCACATTTTTGAAGTATTTTTACCACAATAATTGTTTAGAGCAGTTGGAGCATCAACTGTATGCAAAGGTACTTTTTTATTTATTTGTCTGTTTGTTTACTGATTTATTTAGATTGGCAGCACACGTTTCTCCTTTTTGGAATGATTAGTAAGTAAATGGTATATTTTCCCAGATTTCAGTAAATTAAACTTTGCGTACACTGAAACTTAAATAATAAATTCAGCTAAGGGCCACATAAACATTGTAGAGATCATAGGACATTTAGACTTGTCCAACAGCAAGACAATCAAAATGCTTTCATTATATAAGAAAGCTGATGTATAATAGACCTACAGAACACAGGCACCTGTGTCACTATTTTCCTTTGGGGACTGAGCTGAATCACACTGATTGCTTATCTTTTCTTCATGGACTGCCCCTGATTTTGTCTGTCTTTTGAATTGCATCTTAGGTTCATATTGTACTCTGCAGGTCTGAATTTGAATGTATTTTTTAAACAGACGCATTATCTGCTCTGCTTATTTTATTGTGCTAGGAGACTTCCTATTCTGGTTATACTGGGTCTGGCCTACAAATATCTAGTGTTGGACACAGTCCTCTGTAAATGCACATCCCTCATATTCAGAGGCCTGTTTGTACATGCACACACAAAAGCCAAAATAGTGAATCATTTGCAGACCGTGGCACTGGTCATGTGCTTGCTATGATGATTGTGCTAGTCCCTTGTTGAGATGAGGGCCTGCTATAAGATGGTGTGTAACTGTACAAGCAATGCATCAAATGTTAGTAAAAATATTCTAGCATTTCACAGTGATGTAAGAACAGATGTAGGTGGTGCAATAACCGACCTGAGGGTCTGAGATTTGGAGAAGTCTATATTAGGATGCTTACTTTCTATCAGTATGGGGGCTAAGTTATTGGACTGGAAGTAATGTTGTGTTTACTGTGTGTGCCTGTAAGTGGAGCACATTATATGAAGATTATACTGACATTGACCACAACAACAGAATTGTGTTAGGTAAGGGTGTGTGTATTATTTTGTCTATTTGTTCAATATTTCCCATCTACTATTATGGTCAGTTTTGATCTATTCTGCTTTTCTGGTTTATCAGGATCAGAAATAATACAAGAAGTCAAATATATGAAGTTAAATGTTAATACCCTTCTGCTCCAGACTTATGTGTTGCTATGCATTTAAAAACATATATGTTGTTGCCATGAGAGCAGTTCATAGTAGAATACTAGGCTAACTACCTTGAAGGATACATTTAAGCCTTGCTAATAGCTTCAGATCAGAACCAAACCCTGTACTTTGTGTTTATGAGGTAAAGACATTAACCACTATCCATAATATGCAAAACCCACCTACAGTTAAAACAATGGTACACTTCTGCTCTTCTCCCGAGCCTGTAACATCACGCATTACATATCCTACCTTTCAGGCTACTGATGTGTGATGGTAAATTATTTGTTTCATTCATAAGAGCCTGTCATATAATTTAATTACCATGCTTCAGATTTGTCTGAGATGTTTCTCAATTATGGTTAGGGTATTGATCATTGGTGTAGTAGCCTTAGCTATATGGGTTATATCCTGCCAACAATATAGCGGCTGGCCAGCTTCCAAAGCTTCAGGGCACCTTCCAGCACCTTCCATGCACCCAAAGTGTCAAGCAGCTGAAGCTGAGCTGACTAAAAGACAGGTTTGTGTGTGAATCCCACCAGAGCTTCACTGCTGCTGAACAGTTTGTTTCATTGAGGCTTTGAGGACTGACTGTCAGACTGTGCTTTCCTTTGCTGGGCAGATAAGTTCCCATTGGGGAAAAATAACTTCCATTTTCTTAAATTTATTAACGTTTTATTACTTTATTCTATAGGATAGCAATTTTAAAGCTAGGAGTGTTGTATTTTAGTGGACGGTCTCAAATCTGCAATGCACTTTTAAATGGAGCACTCATTTTTTTCTGTTGGTTTAAAAGTAGTGTTAACTAAATTAAAATGTACTTAATGTGTTTTTTATTCTTGGTGGGGCTGGCATAGTGTTTGAAGGTACTTTTTACTGTGCTTTTCTATCAAAAAATGAACTTTTAAGGACTGGTAGTGTTTACCAGCAATTGCAGCTTGTCTTTGCTAGGAAAGAGACACCATTTTTGGCTTGACTATGGAATGGACTACTGGTCCCACAGTCAGTCCTTCTTCCAGCCACAAAAAAGAAAAAAATAAATAAACAAACAGCCTTTATCACCACAGCAGGCTTGCAATTTGCCTCAAATGCAGGTGGGTGACTCTGCTGTGGACATTTGCTGTACCTCAGAGCACTCATCTTTTACCCAAGATCTGGTGTAGCAGCTTCAGCCACTGTTGAATCCCTTCAGTGGGGATCAAAGGAGAGCCACTCTTGTCTGCCTGGCATACAGAACTGGGAAGATTTCCCTGATGTGCCAGAATGCTGTGCCTTCCCTGGGAAAGCAGTTGCTGTCATTAGTAAACCGGCTGATCCCAAATTTTTTCCATCACGAAAGAAACAGAAAACCAAGCATGTATCTATGCCTCCTCAAATTTCTTTAGACAGGAGTAGTTTATTGCATCTGGCTAACCTTTTTATCTTTCTTGTAAAGTAGTTTCTTGTAAAAGAAAGAGGGATTCCTCTTTTCCTGAGGAGATTCAAGATTATTAATCTGAACAGGAAGATACAGGGATGGATTTAGGGTTTTTCCTCTGATTTCTGATTCAGATTCAGAGTAGAGCTCAGATTCTGATTCTCCCAGTGGGGGGTTCTTTTTCTCTGAGACTATTGCCAAAATGTGCCAGTGTTTTCAGTGTGAGTGTATTACTGCCTCCAATTTTCCTGTTAGTCAGCCAGCTGTCCCTCTTGACCCATCAGATATAGCCTTTGTTGATCCCACTGCTGATAAGCAGTTAGCTAATTCCAATCCTTTTCTTTCTGATAAGGACAGGAAAATTATTGATAGTTAAGGGGAAAAAGTGTACACTTCTGCAGCTTTGGTTTTCATTGCTTTGAATTGTCAGGTTCATATGTTAACGTTTATTCTGACAAATTGTGAAAGTATAAGGAATGTTTCATCTGTAGATTCTTCTTGTGAGGATAAATCTGCTTTAAATACCTTAGTTTTTTTTTCTTTTGCACAGGTCACACAATACTCATTGATGGAAGTGTGTGTATGGCTCTGTTGATACTTCTTCCAGGGCTACGGCCACTGGAACTCTTTTAAGGAGGTTTGCACGGCTGTACTTTCAGACCCTTCCGGAGGAAGTTAAAAATGAGGATTTTAAATTCTCCTTTCAAAAGAGATTTAGTGTTCGGCCAATCCACTACATAGGTGATGAAAAAGTGTCTGGGGTTTGTCATAAGAGAAATTTATTTGGTGGAAACAACAGATATCCATAAAGCCAGCTCTCCCTATCTCTCTCACTGCTTCAAAGAGGTCAGCAACCACAGACACTTCAGACTTTGCTTGGGGGTTCACTTTCAAGAGGGATAAAAGTGAAGGGTATGTGGGGCACCAAGGACAGATGCAAACTCATAAATATGTAGGAGATGCTTGGCCTGATCAAAACATTCAACACTCCAAACCATCTTTGGTCACAGGACCTCTTCAAAGTGGTTTCAAAAAATACCACAGTCTTGTGGCACATCAACAAGCAAGGGAGAACTAGGTTGTATCCCCCTTTGCAGACTATCCATGTTAGCTTGGAATATAGTGTCATAACACAATCTCACTCTACAGGCATTCTACATACTGTCAGAGTAAAATTGCATGGCAGTCAACCTGGGCAGGACCAGGGTAGAGCCTCAAAAATGGAAAGTAGGTTGGGGGGGGGGTCTTCCAGCATTTGATCTATCTGTATGAGTTCCTCAAGTAGACCATTTTGATTTCTCTTTGAACAATTAACAAGCATGACTCTGTTCCAGGACTGCATACAAGGAGGCCTGGAAGACAGATGCCTTTTCTTTTCCTTTCCTTTTCTTTGGCCAGGAATGCAGCTGTATGTTTTGCCATCCTTTCCACTAATATCCAGGTTACCTCTGAAGATTCAGAAGGAATCCCTCAGGATCATTGTATTGACTCCCTTCTGGCTTTGGCAACAGTGGTTCTCCCTTCTTTTGGAAATGGCCAGAGACAATTACCACAAACTTCCTCACAAACTGGATCTACTCACACAAGAACAAGGGTGTTTGATATACATCCATCATTTAGTTTTAATTCCTTTTAGACACCTGCTTACAGAGGATGAGCCACAGGTACTAATGGAGGCAAGAAAGCCTACTACTAGAAAATCATATATTAGCTAATGAAAAGAAAACAGTTTTCTAGTTGGTACCAATAACATAACCAGCACACATTCAGTACTAGTTATTCTCTGGTTTTACAATAATTGTGAGTTACTATCCCGTGTATTCTTATTCTCTTTCAAAGTTAATTTATAAGCTATTTCAGCATGTCTGCACATAAATCCTCCTTTTTCAAGGCAGTCTCAGTGTCAGAATGTTCCTGAAAGGAGTTTTGCTTAAGAGGCCTCCGAGTAAACCAGTGGCTCCTCCTTGGGAATCTTAATTTTGTGTTAGAGAAGCTTAAGACTTGCTCCATTTGAGGAAACTAATCTGGGTGACTTGAGATTCCTAAAGGGGGAGACAGTTTTACTGATTGCGCTGGCCTCAGTGAGAAGGGTAACTGAGTTGCTGGCTCTTATGGTGAGTTATCTCTATCTCATTTTCCATAGGGACAGGGTTTCTTTGAGAATCCTTCTTTTATGCCTAAAGTGGTAGCCAATTTACTTTAAGTCAAACTATCCTTCTCCCCATTTTCTTTACTGAATCTAAAAATGAGGAAGAAATGATACTCCATACCTTGGAAATCCACAGACAACTCAGGTACTATCTTGATAGAACTATATCTCTCAAATCTTCAGATCAGTTGTTTATTTCTTGTGAAGGTAAGTAGAATGGAAAATCTGTGTCAAAACAGACTATTTCCAAATGGCTGTCACAGGTTATTACCTTTTGTTATAATTACCATAACAAATCTATTCCAGGCAGGGTGAACGCCCTCTCTACCAGGGTCCTTTGGCATCATCTATATCTTTTTGGAAAGGGTTGGATTCTAAAAATATTCTAGTAAGCTACTACTTGGTCTTCTGTACATAATTTTGCAGAACAGTATAATCTCAATTCCTTCTCTAGGTCCAGATCAGGCTTTGCTAAGACCATTCTCCAGGGATTTCTGGAATCTTCTCCTTCCACCTCCCAAATGTAGTTAACTACAGGAATCTACCTATATAGCTAAAGTTACTGCAGCAGTTATCATTATGATGATCATAGCACAGTTGTGTAAGTTGAGCTTACCATAACAGTAGATGCATGGATGATCACTGCTGCAGTAGCCTCTCCCTCCACACCCATTGTTTTCTAGTGTATTTTTTATACCAGGGTCTGGACATCTTTGTATCATTGTTCCTAACATATACCTTTCAGAGCTCAGCCTCCCTCTCTGTGCTGCCAGGAAATCTCTGAAGGGCTTCATACCGAAACTTAGCTTTTAGTCAGCTCAGCTTGAGCTGCCAAACAATTTGGGCACATGGAAGGTGTCCTTAAGCTTTGGAAGCTGGCTGGCCATTATATTCTTGCCAGGATATAATCCATATAGCTTAGTCTTCTGAAACAGTGATCATTCAAACATCTAATCTTGTGGTAAGTCCAGCTTACACAAGTGTACATTTCATCTTTTAGGTTCCACACTCTGTTTGCAGTGAATCCTGCCCTCCTGGAACACGAAAAGTCACTCGTAGAGGACAGCCGATCTGCTGCTTTGACTGTATTACATGTGCTGCAGGTGAAATTGCTAATCAAAGTGGTGAGTAACACCATGAATGGATACCTTTATTTTACCATAATGTAGTATAGTATATCAACAGCTAGCTGTATGAAATTACTTTAATTGTGCACCTTTTGTAAGCATGCAGGTTATGTTAGAGAAAAATACTGTAAGCGATTCTCACACAGAATAGCAGTCAACTACTGTGGGTCTGTATGTCCACCACAACTCCTGCTGCAAAACTGTTATTTTTTGTACACTGGATATGTTAACATTTTGATAAAAATACAGGAATGTTTACCATGTTTACCATGTTTATTAAGTTACATATTTTTTATAATTTATTTATTAAATACGCTTTTTTTCAGAATCCCAGTCTTTTTTTAGGTGGCATGGCCCTTGCAGAAGAGATAACTTAGCCAGGGTGAGTAGGCAATGGCCCTTAGTTTGTTACAGAATGGATAAAGTATACAGGCAGTAATTTGTTGGCTGTATCTCATACTAAACTGCCTTCTTTGTTGGCATATATTGGTAACCAATATGGGTGGTGCAACATTCTTCATAGTAACCTTTGGGTAATACAAAAAGAATGTATCAGTCTCCTGCATCAAAGATTCTGGCACAGTGTTAACATGCATGTAATAATATGTGCAGTTATGTATATGCTACAGCAGTTGTAGTCACATACACAGTTCTTGATGCCTACTTCTAAAATTCAGGAATGGCAAATTTCTCTCCAAACATTGCATGGCAGTAAACAAAGTCCATTATATTAAAAAGTTGAGTCCTGTGATTCAGACTTTGACACTCTCAGCCTATAGTTGCCTGGAATGTGCGACTCTGACTAAGTCACCTAACCAGAATGGACTCCTGGGCAGAGTCTGAAAGAGGTCAATATGGATGAATGCTCTACTCCCAAATAGAACCAAGATGCTCTTCTCCAAAAAAAGGAAGCCAATCTGGTGGTCCCCTGCTATAAACAAACTATACAACAGAAGGGATAAACTGTTGCAGAAAAGAGGAAAATCCCAGGATGCAAAAAACTCCCTCATCAGCCTCAGTAAGAAGCTGAGATCCCTCATAAAATCCTGAAAAGCTAGTTACGAAAATA
Source organism: Protopterus annectens (assembly GCF_019279795.1). Classification (NCBI taxonomy): domain Eukaryota; kingdom Metazoa; phylum Chordata; order Ceratodontiformes; family Protopteridae; genus Protopterus; species Protopterus annectens. The sequence goes on along the minus strand of NC_056734.1, from coordinate 650,471,465 downwards.
AAATTGCAAAGATTCCAAAGACAACCACAAGGTATTCTATAGTTATGTCAAGAATCTAAATGGCAATGCTCAGATCTGCTCTGAGCTACAACAGAATGGCATTAAATATACTGATCCCAAGGATAGTGCCAATATCCTGGCAGATCAATTTAGTGCCAACTTCACCTCCCTCTCACCCCCTAAAGGGCCCATCTCAATACCAAAAGATTGCCAAATTCCGGTAATCACGGCCACACAGGTAGAAACGACACTCTCCAAAGCATCCATGGGACCAGATGACATCCCAGGCTGTGTACTACATGAACTACAAAAGGAACTGGCACCTCACCTAAGTCTCATGTTTAATCATAACCTCACCTCAGGCTTCATGCCCATTGAGTGGCACACAGCTACAGTTATCCGACTCCACAAGGGGGGATCCGCCTTGGATCCTGGGAACTACCGTCCCATCAGTCTGACAAGCCTGATCTGCAAAGGCATGGAATGCATTATCATGGAACTTATAAACAAAGACATTGGCAACCTTCAAACACTGGACCCCACCCAGTTTGGGTTTGTGAAGGGCCGATCTTGTCTCCTGAATCTGATTGACTTCTAATCAGTCTCCAGAGCTGTGGACGAGGGTAAGGTGGTTCACACAGCCTATCTGGACCTTGCCACAGCCTTCGACACCATCCTCCACTCTGAAATCATAGATAAACTTACTAAGCTGGACATATATCCCTACGTCACTCGATGGGTTGCCAACTGGCTTACTGACAGAACCCAGACTATAAAAATAGCCGACTCCAAATCCAGCTCCAGACAAGTGACAATTGAAGTACCTCAGGGTTCAGTCCTGGGACTACTCTTGTTTGGCATCTACTTCTCTGAAGTACAGGCAAACACTAAGGGACTCTGGCTAACAAAAATCGCAGATGACTGCAAACTGGGAGCCATTATTCAATCCCCAAATTATGTAGATATTCTACAAAAGGGCCTTACCGAAACAGATGCCTGGTGTCATTGCCATGGGCTCAAGTTTAATACCAAGAAATGTATAGTTATCCCCTTTGGAAAAAAACATGTACCCATGAATTACCACATAGGTGACAGTACACTAAACATCGAAAGTGTGATGAGAGACTTAGGGACACAGGTGGACAGTGGTCTCACTTTTGATAACCACATTGCCACAACAGTCAGGAAATCCTTCTATGTGGCACACCTCATTACTAAGGGCTTTTCATCCAGAAAAAAGGAGGTCATTGTCCCACTATACTCATCCCTCATTAGACCCATTATAGAGTATAATGCCCCATTTGGTATGTACCTCTCAAGACATCTGCAACAGTTGGAAAGGCCACAGAAATAACTCACTAAAAGAATCACAGGCCTAAAGCAGATGCTATAAGCTGACCATCTAAAAAAACTCCAACAATACTCTGTGGCATATCGTCTACTCAAAGGCGACCTCTGCTTAACATACAAGGCCATGTCAAACCCTGTGCTGGTGGACATGCTCCACTTAAAGAAATCCCAATCCCTCAGAGACACATGCACCAGGGATCCAAACATTGTCATCACAATGAACGAAACATGCTGGAGGGATAGGTTCCTGACCCAGAGACTCCCCATACTCTGGAATAGACTGACCATACATGTCAAGCAGAGTGCCTCATTCGCCCTCTTCAGAAGGAACCTTGATGATTGGATGGGACATAGGAAATTCACCCCGGGGATCATGTCAGTCACCCTGAAGTAAATATTGTGGAAGAAATAGCCAGGGAATTGTTATGGGTAGGCTTGTATAGGCCCTAGGGCCGATAGCCTAGTACCAACCTATGAACCTATGAACCTATTAGCAAATTCACATACATGAATAAATAAATAGTATAGCATTCCAAAGAGTTGCAAGTCAGAAAGTGCCATTGACAATGCACATGTAACCCTCAATATCCTACAGAATAAGAATGACAAATATGAGCTGGATAGGGTGTTACACCATGACATGCCAACAAGTGTGAAATGTGGACTGCGTTATTATTGCTACTGTACCTCATACAACAAAAGGTAATGCTCTCAGAAATAGAGTGCTCCAAAGTGTTATAATTACTTCCTCACTGCTGTTACCTGACACATTGGCCACATGTGGTGCTGTACCTATAAATAGTGGTACAAACAACAATATATCATGTGGTGTATACACTTTACAGAGACTGTTGTGGTATGTCTGGGGTCTATGTTCAGCTAACGAAAAAGTCAGATCCATGAAATGGCTAAATATCAAATGTAAAACATCTAAATGTAAAATTACCGAATGTGTATAACTTCAAAAAATCATTCATTGAATGGCTATCATTGGCCACGATTGTGAACACAACCACCCAAGGTGGGGGAGGCTTTGCCCCCCACACCCCCCAACTATGTATACCATCTCCAAGATTGTGCTACAGTAGGGAAAATGGCAAATGTAAAAGATTCCCTTCACTTACTTTAATTATTGCATTACTTCCTGGTTGTTGGCCAACTATGGTCATTTAATGAATGATTTTTCAAAGTTATACAAGTTCGGTAATTTTCCATTTAGATGTTGTACATTCAAAATTTAGCCATTCGCAGATCTGTCTTTTTGATAGCTGAACATGGACCTGATATGCCTGCAGGGATCCCTATCAGATTATTGAACGTCCAGAAATTTGAAATACATATGGCCGAGACCATATGATCGAATTTTCTGAAGTTTGAACATTTTCAATGGAGATTGCCATACAGCATGAAACAGGAAATTTACTATTTTCCTCACTGTAGTGTGATCTTGGAGTTGGTATATTTAATTAGTGGGGGGGGTGCAGGTAGTGGTCCCTGCAAAAACATTAATAAAAGAACATTTTTGTTTTTTTTATTTTATTTTTTTTGCATTCAAACTCTCAAATATTCAGTCAAATGGTCTCAGCCATATGCATTTTGAATTTTTGGAAATTCAATAATCTGATAGGGATCCATCTGCAGCAACTGTACTATAGTTATGTACAAGACATACCTGTGGAAATATCATTTCTTGATTATTATGAGACCTCCCTGTCTGCCTATTTAGCTATCTATATCTATATTTATATCTATATATTAAAAAATCTTGTTTATAGAACATGTAACATGTGCCTTTAAAAAGTGAGTAAAGAGATTCATGCTGGGATAGTTCTCACAAGATTTTACTGAAGCAATCAACTGAATTAATCAGTTAATGTGAAGTCAATTGCATGTTTAGTGATGTATAAAAGACGGTTGCCTGCTCCCAGCAAATGAAAAAGTTGGTTCCTCAAAAAGAGGAGCATCATGGGTCAAACAAGAGGTCTTAACCAAAAAAATTGATGATTTTGATGACTTAGTTAAGCTTCATTGAGGATATGACCTTTGAGAAACATTTGATTTTTTTTTCTGTAAAAGGAAAATTTCAGTGTGCAAATGATAAACTACAGTTCAGACACTGTAAATTTTAAATGCCTTTTTAGATGCTTTTGTATTTAGGAAAGCTGAATAAAGGGACTGTCATGGTATCTCTGATTTATAATTGCATTACTTGAGGACAGAGGTCATATGTTCATAAGTAAATACTAGGCTATCACTCTGCAAACCATTACAAGGCTAGCCACTAACCAGAGGTCAGAATCAAACACTGTACCTTATATCTGTGAGGTTAAGACTTAGCCATTAAGCCAACACCAACTTATTTAGTGGGTGTCCAGGATAGCTGCATTAGCCTGCCAAAAACATGAGTTGCTGTTTGTAGACTAAAGCCTTTTATGAAGGTACTGTTCTGAATGTATAGGCATCACACTAATGTTAATGTGAATTTAGTTTATTTTCCTCTGCTTTAGTTTAAGCAGGCTGTATTTTATTTAAACAGATGTGAGCCTCTGGTAAAATTCAAGACTATTATACCTAGTGTGTGTGTGTGTGTGTGTGTGTGTGTGTGTGTCTACGTGCATCTGTGTGTGTGTGTGTGTGTGTGTGTGTGTGTGTGTGTGTGTGGGTGTGTGTGTGTGTGTGTGTGTGTGTGTGTGTGTGTGTGTGTGTGTGTGTGTGTGTGTGTGTGTGTGTGTGTGTGTACGTGCATGTGTATGCAATTTGGTATATGTTATTTTAAGGTTGGTTCTTAGTAAATTAACTTTGTTAGTGCTTTTAGTTTAACTGTTAATTTTATTAATTGAAAGGAATATTGGTAATTTTACTGTTATGGATTCTTTAAATTTTTATGTTTTAAAGATTTGATTAATCAGAAATTATTGGGTGACTGCATACTTGTAGTGTAATTTTGCTACATTTTAAATAGGAACAATAGTGTACTAATTGTAAATGATTGGAGGATTTAAGTTTAACTTTTTAAATAGCAAATTGCTTGCTCTTGAACCTCAAGGTATATGGAGTAATAGGACTAGATTTGGGCCAATTTCTGAATTTGGTAAAATGACAATCTTAACTTTCACAGGTTAATTTGAATGCAAGGAATAAAGGTAGTTAATTCAGAAGTTAAAAATAATATAGGACCAAAGTTAAGTAAAGTTTGTAACTTAAGTTAGCTACAATCCCAGTTAAGAGGAGAAAGAAACCAGGGAATGTTTATGGAGGAAAGAAAAAGAAAAAAATCTATTTGTAAATCATCTGCAGTAAATAATTTAGCAGAAGAAATTTCATTTAGTTCAACAATCCCTTGTTCTAATGAGACAATTTTATCTGTTGATGAGCAATTTAGTGAAAAAATTAAAGAAGTCGATGTGGCTGGACCTAAAGTTAGTGTTGCTAATCCCTTGATTGCACCCATTTCGTCTGGATTACAGAAAGCTGAATTACAAACATTAAAGTGAATGTACTAATTGGTCACTTTCTTAACAAATCCGATTACCGTAAGGCAATAAAATATAAAAAGAATAATTTCATTTTTTTTATTTTAGTTACTGGGGTCAATCATATCTAGTCCTTGGAATCTACATTTGATTACAGTATAAGTGTTCCAAGGCCAAAAAGAAGGAATTTAGTCCAAAGAGAGGATGGTATTTTGAGCAATGATTCATTTACTGAAGGGTTTAACTTCAAACTTATGAGCGTTACTACAATGGAGAACACTTCATCCTTTAATAGTAATGGTGCTGTAAAAAACTGAAGAAGATTGTATTTCAGTTAATGTTACCACATATCAGTGGTTTGCTCTTTCTAGTAGACAAGATGATGATATGAATTGAGTATAGAGGATACTTTTTCTTCATTGTATACTATAGGAGTGCACAATCTAAGTTTAAATGATATTAATAAAGGCACTATTGAGCAGAATGAGGGGTGGCAAACAATTTTGGGAGAAAGAAAGCCTAGAAGAAGAGCTTTTGGAGGATTGACTAAAGTACCTAAATATGTTGCTAATTTAGGTATAAAGCCTGATAGTACACCATTAACACATAATGAAGAAAAAGGTTATAATCATGAAGTAATGGTTATTTGGGACTCGTATACTAAAAGTAGAGTTTAGTCAAGTTACATCATTAAATAATGTTTCACATTTTCCACTTTACCAGAACTGAAGTTAATAGATTATTTGGATTTATTACCAAGGTTAGCAAAGGTAAAATCAACTTAAAATATTTTTCAACGAAGAACTAATGATTTGGGGTTAAAATGAGTAAAAATTGCAATACATGATATAATTGAATATTTTGAAACCCTCAATATTGAGTTTACATTATTTGAAAAATTTCCCTGTCTTAATTGCTCAGATTATGAATGTCAAAAGCAAAATTATTGAATAACTGGTACAGACATTTATATTTAGCTCACAATATTAAATTAACAAAACCTTGGTAAATTTTTAATCACTCAAAAAGTTTTCAAAGAATGGCATTCATTTTAATTATTATCAGTCTAAAATGTATGCATACTTGTTAAGGAATTGTGTTGAATATTTTATAGTATTCTGTCTGCAAAAGAAACAGGACATTTAATAGATTTTTAAACCTTTTTTTCTTTTTGTAATGCCCAAAGTTTAGGGAACAAAGGTAATAAACTAAAATCAATTGCAGTATATAAAGGGCATGATTTTTATCGCTGTTAGTGAAACATGGAATTTGTTTTAATTTAATAATTTGGAGTGCTTACACATAGAAAACAGGCAAGGAGGAGTACTTATGGGTTAGAAATGAATGTTCTTGTACAATTGTGAAAACTGTCATCAACTTGGAGTGAGTAATCATTCAAGTTTATAGAATTCTGATAAAGGATTCAATTGCAGTTATACTTTGCTATTGTACCCCAACAATGGATTCACATAGGAATGTTGATTATTTGTCTCTATTAAATTGAATCTAGAGTATAGAAATTTGATATTGATAGTTGACTTTAATTATGCTACCATTGATTGGTGAGCTATTAAAGTAATACAGCTGAAAGTGAATTTATTCAGATTTTTGAGTAGCGTAATGTTATGTAAATGACTGTAAAACCAACTCAAGTACTATTTTAGACTTGCTAGAAACAGATAATAGAACCCTAATTTAGAAAAAAATGGTAATCTCTTCCTTTATGGTTATCTGATTATTTATTTATTTATTTTTCATTTGAAGTATTCATTGAGGGTAAAACAAGAACATGTATTAAAAGATTCATTTATAAATTAATTATTATCAGTTAAATTATAGTATTTTAACCTTGGACTGAGAAGAATGGGATAATGCTGTTAGTGGGGTAATGATACAGTAGAAACATCATTACAAAATAGTGCTGCTGTTACATCATATAATAGAACAGCAAATTTTAAGAACAAGGTCCCTAAATGGGGAAACAATAATCTGAATAGACTATATAATAGGAAAAAAGAGCTTTTAGAATTAACCATACATTTCCTAATACATTTAATAAGAAGTAGTTAAAGTTGATGAGTAAGGAATTATCATTGAATCTAAGAACTGGGAAAGTTAATTATAAAACACTGATGGCATTATCATACAGATAAGAAAAAATATATGTTGTTGTTTGTCTTTCGACTTTTCCCGGTTAGGGTTCGCCACAGCAGAACTCCGGTCCACTAATGATTGGCAGTAGATTTTCACGAACGCTGAGGTGCCAGCTTGACGTTCAACCTTCAACAAAGGCACACCCATTTATGCATGTCTTTCAAACGCCCAATATATAAATAGATTAATTCCTTCAGGAATGGTAAAGGTTCATATTAATTTGATTTTTGTAGAGGAAATACTAATAAGTGATAATGAATTAAGAGTTAATAAATTCAATGAGTACTTTAAACAGTTATGATGTTAAAATAAAGTGATTGTCATTTTTGACATTTTAATATTTCAATTGATCATATGAGTAAATGCCTTTATATTACAGAGGACATGTTATTAAGAGCTTTAAATAAAATTAAGATGCATGAGGTGGCCATATTGTATTCCTGGAATTTTGTTTATTAATATTAAAGAAAACTTAGTAGCAATTTTAAATAGAACATTTAATTTTATGATTTATAAAGGTTGCATGCAAACTTCTTGGAGGCAATGATTAGTCACTCCAAATTTTAAAAATGAGAAAAGTTGGGTATACAAAATTATCACTCAGTTATCTTGATACCAATACTGTGTGAATGTTTTGAATGATATATATATATATATATATATATATATATATATATATATATATATGTGTAAAGTTATACTCAGAGATAACAACAATGAACTGTAGGATATGTTTCAACCTTTTTGAAGGGTTGCTTAACAACTACCAACTTGTCAAGCTTTGATGATCAGATCCTTGGAACAGTGGAGATGGGGATCTGCACAGGTGTGATTTATCTGGATCTGACCAAAGCTTTTGACTTGGCATTTTATACTATTGATCTGGAATTAGAACAATATTAGGTAAACCAATATTTACAAGGGTGGATTAATCACTGACTTAGAGGTTGTACCCAAAAAGTTGTGATTCAAGAAAAAAAAATGAGCTGCTACACTGGTGAGATCATGTGTCTCTTAGGGATCTGTGTTTGGGCATTTGTTATTTACTATTATTTTTGATACTTTTCCCAGTGACAATTATTGTTGAATGGTTAATTATGCTGATAATTGCAAATGGGCATTTTTGCAAATAATGATGATGATTTCAATATTATCAACAGTTATTTACTTAATTAACGAAAGTTGTCTAGTATAGCTGATCTTTCATTTAATGAAGAGAAGTGTAAAGTTATGCAGTTTGAGAAACATAAATTAAAAAGACCTATTAAACTGTGTATGTTCGACCTGCTGGAAGTTAGAGAATATAAAGATCTAGGGATACTGCAAAAATCATCATTCTGTTTTGAAAATCATGTCAAAAATAATATTTGTAATAAGGCTCTGAGACAGATGTGTGTGATCCTAAAAACATTTACAAAGACAGATGTTAAGATCATGCTAAGTTTATATCAGGTTGATCCTGGAATATAGCATGGTGGTGTTTTGTACTCTTAGTAATGAACAGCTGAATTGCATTTAATCAGTTCAATGGAAATTTGCAGAAAAGAATACCAGATATTAAACACCTACATTATGAGGCTAGGTATGGTGTAACAGTTCCTTATACTACAAATTACAGATATATCAGGGGACCACTCTTTTTTGCATATTAAGTGTTTAATGAGCCATTCTTTCAGTCTTTATTGGGTCTGGAAGTGTACTATTATCCAAAGACTCATAAAAATCATAATTTGAAGTTTATTTTGGAATTAAGCATGAAAAAAACAGAATTTGTTATGTAACCTACAAAATGGCTCAATTGGAATAAACTACCAGACAATATTAGAGATGTAAATAGTTTGAGAACATTTAAGAAGTTTTTATTTTATTTATTTATTTCACATTTGTTAACTGGGTTAGTCCAACTGAGTTTGCAAACAAACCCATTTTCAGTGGAGACCTGAGGGGAAAAGCCCCAGCAATAATAAGTAAAGATAAAGTGACAATATACAAATATTAATTAACAATCACAATACAAAATAATTGTAACAAAGAAAAAGTTATTAACTATTTGCATTGAATTGATAGTAAGCAACCCATTTTCAGTGCAGACCCAAGATGAAAGAGCTCCAGCAAACATAAGCAAAGATAAACATACAGGACAAAAACTATTAAAAATAACAATGCAAATAAGAAATTAAATTATAAAGTGAAAAGCATTATTAAGGTTGCACTGATAGCAGTGATCTAAATTTACTACATATAAGAGTAAAAACAAAAAGACAACTGTTGTTCAAAAAAAGGAAACTGCACCAACATTGATAGGAAGTGGGGAGATAAATAGTGTGGAAAACTGGAGGGGGGAGAGAAAGGATGGTGCTATAGTAGGACTATAGTAGTAGAGCTGAGGATTTAGGAGGTTAGTTTAAGCAGAAGTTACTAACAGAGAAAGAAATTTAGGAGATGGAACACATATACAGTAGGACAGACTAAGACTACATGTGGTCAAGCCAGTGGCATACTTTCAAGTTTAATAAGTGGGATTTAACCTCCTTTTTAAAACAGGGCAAGGAAAGGTTGGATCTAATATGGAGAGGGAGTTTGTTCCAATTTAGTGAGGCAGAGTGTTTGTAAAGTAGTTTGTGAATATTCCTTTTGGGTTTATAAACTGAGAGAAGATGCTGATCAGCACTCCGGAGAGGCCGGGGAGGGGAGTAGAGAGTAACATGGGAGGTGAGCTGGGGGAGGGAGTAGAGAATAACATGGGGAGGTGAGAGCAGGGCAGGCAGAGGGGTTGTTGAGTATAGTAAAGGTAGTGTGGAGTTGCGATTGTAGGAGAAGGTGCGGAAGTTTCAGACACTGAGTTTGTTTAGTGAGAGGCAGTGATGCAGCGAGAGTGGTTGGTTTAGAATAAGTCTGGCAATTTTGTTGTATGTTTGTTCCAGTTTCTGCACTGAGGTAGTTTGGATATTGGTAAGGATGGGGGAAGCATATAGAAGACTAGGTAAAAGAAATGTCTGCACAAGAGTGTGTTTAGTGGCAGTAGTGAGGAACTTTTTGTTCCTATAAAGTAGTCCAAGTTTTTGGTGTTTTTATTTTTAATAGCCTGTTGTATGTGCAAGTCAAATTTTAGTCGGTCATCAATTATTGGTGTGTGAGGCAGAGGAGATAGTGGTGCCATCTAGGGATGAAAGAGAAAAGTTGAATTTAAGATACAAAAGTGTCAGAGGTAGGAAGAGAAGGAGTTGAGTTTTTTTTTCAGGTTAAGGATTAGTTGATTTCTTCTGAGCCATTTTTCAAACAGGGATAAAGGAATTCTGTGTCCGTGTGTGTAGTTCAGAGATAGTATTGGAAATAGATAAGAGAGTAGAGTCATCTGCATCTTGTATTACAGATGAGAGACTGCAAGATGAACGTAGGTTGTTGGCAGAAATGTTGAAAAAGAAAGGTCCAAGTATGGAGCCTTGGGGTACGCCTGTTTGAATAGCAAGGAAGGGTGAGAAAGCCTGCTGCCATATAACAGCTAGTTTTCTGCCAGTAAGGTAGGACTGGAACCAGCCAAGAGTAGAAGGGGAGAGGTTTAGGTCTAAGAGTTTGTTAGGAAGTATGGGATGAGACACAGTGTCGGAGGTAGAGAGATAAAGGAATAGACAGGGGACGAAGAGGTTATTGTAAAAGTTATCAGATGACTAAGCTGGAGCAAAGGTAAATGATCTGGCAGTCACTGAGTTAATGTTCCTTGCGAGCCCATTAGGCTTGAACATTTTATTTAACTTATGAACATATGAAATGTATTTAACTTATGAATTTATGAGTGCATGTATTTTTATTTCTGTGTTTGTTAACAGACCATTTTCAACTTATACAAGGGGCCCTGAGGACAAAAGCTGCACATAAAAGTTATATTACATCACATTTGATCAACAATAAGTTTTAGATATTTGAGAAAGGTGTTACTGTTAAGAATATTGGGCTACTATACACTGAATATGGGTTACATATATGATCCCTGATCAAGAATATCTGCAGGTTCTGTTTTACATAATACTGGCTATAAGGAGCGGTTGGTACTCCCTATGTCCTTAAGAGGTGCAAAGGAGGATGGCATTTCCCATTACTGACAATATTGCAGAAATATAAATTAAAAAATGTACATTGTTATTACATTATAATTCAATATCAATTGAATTAACACTCTGTGAGTGCCTAGGTGAGTTACACTGACCTGCCAGAAAATATGAGCCACTAAATATAGTGGTGGATGAAATGTATTTGTGTCTGCCTTACCTTGCTCTACAAATAATCAGATTACAATAGTGGGGGTCTATTAATAAGCAACATGAGCTGGTTCTATTATGTGCAAAAATGTTGTTCAACCATATTACATGTTTAAAACATAGGTACAGGTTTGTCTCACTTTCTGCTAGATAAATCAATCAAGTGGCAATTTTTACTATTAAATAATTAACTCATTACATCTGAGTGATGTCTCCAGGTGCATCTACAGTTAACTCCTGCTGCCTCTAGGCATCAAATATTGCTTTTTCATACTTGCATCAATAATTCTAAAACAATGCTATGTACAAGGCTTTAAAAGATTTTGTCGTAAAGCTTACATAATGGCAAACTCAACTACATTAATATTTGACCTCTGTTAGTATACGTAACTAGAAAGTAACTGATGTTTTTTATGATATTAATTTAAACAGATATAATTTTCACATTTTTCTAAATATCTCAACAACCAAGTAACAAAGGCAGAAAACTCTTTAGCCTCATATGAAAGCTCTCAGTTGAGAAATAAAATGCTGCTGACAGTATGTGTATAACTTGTGTGGTTGCTGAGATATTGGAAGTTGTTTACAAAATACAACAAATGTAATAGTTACTGTGTTTACTGTGATTTACAAAATTTGGTTTAAGAACTAGAACATAAGAAATACTACTACTATAAAAATAGTTTATGCTGAAGAGTTTGCCATTTATGCTGCTTTCATAACTCCACTGGTTCCAGAGATATGAACATTTGTTTAAAACGAAAGGGCATAATTTGATTCTTTCTAAAGGCCTAGGCTCCGCACATTGGAAGTTGCAGTGCAAACTTCCTGAGCTCCATTGGAGTGAATGAGTTAAACAGCTGGGATCAACAACTTTTATTAGTTTCAAATGGAATTAAATGAGAATTTAAACTTTTCAACCAGTTTTCCAATATATATATATATATATATATATATATATGTGGAACAACTTTATATATATAGCAGCCCAACAAATGTGATCTCTTGGGTCTATATCAGAACATCGAAGTTTTAAAACTTCAAATGTTCTAACATCGACCTGTTTTGAGTGAACACTAAAAATAGCAAAGCTGCAGAACACCAAATTCTTTCCTAGGGTTCTGTGGCTTTGCTAATTTCAGCGCTATAGTGGAAAGTTACAGGTCGAGTTCAGGTAAGTGTGCAATTGTGTGGTCGTTAGGGTTAGGGCACGGGTTAGGTGAGTTAGGGTTTGGGCATGGGTTAGGTGAATTAAGGTTGTGGTGGGTTAAGTGAGTTAGGGTTAGGGCGCGGGTTAGGTGAGTGTGCGATAGTGACGGAACACAGGGTTAGGGTTTGGGTTAAGGTAAGTGGATAGATACGTAGTGTATGTACAGTTTAGTGCAGGGTTAGTTGTAGGATTTTAAGTGTATGTGTATGGATTGATGTTTTTTAGGTGTGCTTGTGTTGTGTGTATGTGTTTCGGAATAGCAAATTTTTTCCCAAGGAAAAAATTCGCTATTCTGAATGTGCGATATTATGTGGTTTAGATATTTTAGGTTTGATGAAATAGCGTTTGCTATTTTCATCTTTTAATAGCGTGATATAAACGTGATCTCTTTAGTGGTTGTGATTAGTTGTTGTCTGATGAAATATGTTGCAGAAATTGCTTAGAAAGCTGACATTCTTCTGTAGTCATTGTTATTAGAATTGAAATTATTGAAGCTTGTCTAGAATTTAACGACTCAAAGATCACAACTGAAAAATATGTACAAGATGTCAACATGCCAAAAAATATATACTACAAAGTTTACTGAATCACAAACTGTTGACACCTGCATGTGCATTGTGGCGTTATGCAGAAGCTAGACTCACTCATCTCTTTCTGAATAGTCTTTCAGCTGCTCAGAATTTGTTATTAAAATAGCCTATATTAAAGAAATGTTTTATAAATGCATATGTATTATCAAAATGCTATGTATGGAAATTCCTAGTTCATGATCATAAATAATATGTTTATGCCTGTGAAACTATTTTCAGTGAGTATCAGATTAAATGGAAGGTGTGATGTCTATCTATCTATCTATCTATCTATCTATCTATCTATCTATCTATCTATCTATCTAGCTGAGTAGGCAAAATGTAAATACCTCATATTATGGCTTATGGATATATATTAATACCTAATCACTGTTCAGAAATATATTTAATGATACTGATATTAGACACTATTGGGGATATCTTTCTATTTATCACAATTTTATCACATCATCATGTAATAACTGTACATTGACATGTATTCTGTTACTAAGAACAAAGACGCTAACAAACACTCATAACAGCCATAGTTATAGCTGGTGCAGCCTCATAAAAATAGCAGCACTACTTAGCACGTCCTTGTTAAATTTAGTACTATATAATATCATCTTTGAACTATGGTGTTTGGCATATACATAAAACTTACCCTAACCTATACTAACTGTCAAGACATTCCATTTCTTGCATATTTTATCTTTGACTGCAACCAGCTTAGAGGAGAATAATGTAATATACAACCTTAAAAAGTAGTACTTGTGAAAGATAAAAAAGGTAAAACCTTTTATATTGTTTTAAATATTAGAGGTAAACATCCAAGTAACAATTTATACTATCCATCAATGTATATTTTACACTTTTTCCCTGTACTGTTATCATAGCATATCTAAAATGCCAAACTCATACCTTATCAACTCAATTGGCCCATCCCCTTAAGACTTATTTGTTTTCATTTTCACAATCATATAATCACCATAAATGTACTAGAACAGTACAGTATTTTTTATTAAATTAAGCAATGTTTTGAAATAGTGCAACATAAGAATAACATAAAATGCATGGACCCAATTTAGGTATCCCCCAATTCATAAAGCAATTACCTTATGTAATATAAAACAATGACAAAATCAAAGACATCAAACATCTTCTCAAAACAAAACCCCTTGTGTAGTTTTTAAACATCTTTATTAACATCACACATCAAATTGTAACACGAGAACACATTAATTTATAAAAGCAAAAAAATATGCTTTCCTTTGTAAACATTATACAGATATATTTTCCCTTAACAACTTTTCATTTTAAGATTAAATAGATTACTCATGTCCTGCCTTCCCTGGAATGTCACTCATTCTGAACATCATTCTGTATGTATCATTCCCAAGTATCCAATTTATTTATTTGTAATATACTCCTTACCTTTTATAAAGATCCCAGCACCAATTCTTGAATCTCCTTTCCCAACATTCCAGCATTCAGCAATTCTATTATAGTTGGTTTTGTTTTTGATGTCCTTTTCCTAGTAACTGCTTTTATGGCAGTCAACATCATTTAACTTCATACTGTGTCTAGGCAATTCATTTCTATATCCTTGCTTAAATGAGTAATTTCCTTAGTTAAAATAGTATTTCTGACAAAGTTCCCTGTAAGGAATTTCTAAAATCTAACAACTCATTACATTCTCAAAAAACATGCTTCCATGTACTCCTTTCATTCCCATCACACCTCCAGCAATTGCTCTCTACATCTAAAAAATAATTCTCTAGAGTCTGTTTTTAAAAATATCTATACAAACACATCCATGCAAAAATCATAATCCTTCTAGATTTTTTGTAAACAAATATCCTCCCATTTTTTCCTATTTTTGCCTTTCCAACCTTATTACCCAGTTTTATCTAACTTCTTATTATTAATTGCTACAGTTATCATGCATTATTTTATATGCCCTACTAATCATCCCTTTTTCACAGCAGCTTTCATTCTGAATTTGGGTATAAACTCAACCAGAGCTGGTATTTCATTTAACACTCTTCTACCCCTCTGACCTCACCTGTCTTTATTCCCTCCCCCCCTTCACCTGCCCTCCCCCTAGTCTACATATAGAGGATTTGGCTTGTGGCACCATTTTTAAATTAGGGATAAGACGCCCCTGTGCTGGTCCTGCGGTAGTGCTGCTCGTTCTTCGCCTCCTGGTAAGTTAGCTCACTGTGGTTAATTGTATCTTGGTTGACTGGCTTAGTTATGGTTTTGTGTGTTTAGACTTATGTATCTATCTCCCTGCCTCTAGACCTTAGCCGCTAAAGTGATTGTTATACTTTTCTGCGATGCCTGTAGCCCACATCCGGCGACTTCTGAGCCCTTGACATAACCATTCACACAAGTGCCTGCATAAACGCAAACGCAAGCAGGTTCCAAGTAGATTTGGCCCCACAGTGTGTATGATATCTGTCGACCACACTACGGCAACTCTCTGGGCATTTCTTCTCATTTCTAAATGGCTTAGTTATGATTTGTGTGTTCAAACCTGTGTATCCAAACCTTAGCCGCTAAAGTGATCATTATACTTTTCTGCGCTGCCTGTCGCCCACATTTCGGTGACTTCTGAGCCCCTGACATAACCATTCTCACAAGTGCTTGCATAAAAGCAAACGCAAGCAAGTTCCATGTAGATTTAGCCCCACAGTGCTTATGATACCTGTCAGCCACACTACGGCGACTTTCTGGGCCACGTGCACTACCTGTTAACTCCTTTCAGCTAACAGAAAAGCATTCATAAATGCATGTGATACCTTCGCCCTCACAACGGGAATTTACTGGTCTATGTACATATTCTTTCTCTCCCTTATACTAAAATAAAAGCAAGCACAAGCGTGTACGCCATCAAAACGACTATACAACGCCACAAAACTAAGTGGACCCAATTGGAAGGAGTGTGCGATGTTCACTCACCCCTTCCAACCATACTATCCTTCACGTAGACCTTACAACACAATATTGCTGCAATACAACTGATGAAAAGGCATATTTCGATGTCTGGAGCATTTCTGCTTCACTAAGGCACTGTGAATCTGGCCTGCTCTGTATATTTCCATATATAACATTGGTTATGCTACGCGCTATTGTCTGGTGAAATATATTGCCTGTTATTTGATTATTTAACTGAGTATCAAAGCCAGTCTCAATGCTTAGATAGCCCTGCCTCATCATATTTGTACTAGCTTGCACTGTTTTATGCTACGTCATATCTATAGTACTAAATACTGCCTTTAATCTGTTTTTGTAAGTGCTTAATCTACCCATACCTTATTACTGTTGTAGAGCTGCTTTTGTAAATGCAACTATATTTGTAACCCTGTTCTGTTTCATAAGTAAACTGCATATATATTGTAGAGCTATTTTTTTCATAGAAGCAACTGTATTTTTAACCCTGTACTTTCTATACTTTAAACTGCAAATATCTACCTTCTGTACCTCTGCTGCCTCTACTACTACTCTCCTTCACTGCTAACCCCCTATACCTTCCCTCCTTCAGTGCCTATTTCTCCGAACCCCCTATCTCCCTTCAAATCCACCCTTTTCATTCTACTTCATCTCTGTGGTATACCCAACAAGCTCTCTAACTCCCTACTGTATTACCTCTCTCTCTTACCCCTTCTGCATTGTATTACCTACTACCCCTCTATCCTATCTCTTCCCCACTCCTGGATACTCTCCACTGTACTCCCTCTTCTATTCACTTGTAACCATAACCTCCTATTAAACCTAATCTTATCTTATCTTTTCCTCTCATTTTACAGTTCCACACCAGAAAACACCCTCCAGAAGCTCCCCCCATTCATCAAAAGCCTAAGGAATACCTCCCGCCAATACCTCTGACTCTTCTCTGGAAGTTGCTGGTTATTGTTGGACAAAAGAAGTACTACTGAAGACTGCCCCTGAGTAACTTTTGGGAATGTAGGTAGCCTAACACCAATTACTGTCTTTGCAAACTACCTACTTAACGTTTGTATTTTCCTATAACTTCCCTTGTAAGTGAGTCAGCAGCCTACCGCAGACCACAAGACATTACTCCCCTCCTCTGGTCAACTGAGTCCTACATATTTCCCTCCGTACAGGTTAAGTGTCCTCCACCCCCTTTTCAGCCTGCCTATCTCTATTTCACCACTAGGTGGCAGCACCTATTATCCATAGGGCAATATATCTTTTATTTTATTTGGCTCCCCTCCTAAGTAGCTGTCTAGGTACCTTTTGAGCCATTGTTCTCCAACTATATCCTGGTTCTTCCACCCCGAACAGAATACCATAGCTAATTTGCCCCTCTGTTTCTTTCCTGATAGTTATTTATCTTACCTTTTTATACATATACTTTACCTGCTTATATTGCTTTCACAGCTGCAGTGGCTGATACTTTTTCTGCTGCTGGTTCTTCCTTCTGTTCTTCCCCGCTCTGTTCGCCCTATGGGCTCACTCCGCTCCCCTACCCTACCCCCAAATCCCAACCACCCCCACCACATCCACACTTATACCCACATAACCACACCTACTTCCTCTCCCACTAAACTCTACCCCTTCCTCCTTTAATTCCCTCCCCTGCACAACTTCCCTCCACCGCAGATCCCATCAACTCCTTACTCAATACACCACACATCCCTAATCTCTCTTACTACTAACCATAAATATCTCAAAAAACCCAAACATGCATCCAAAGTATACACTCTTCTCCATTCAAATACGTCTCTTACTTAACCTAACCTTCATCTACTACCTTACCCAGCCTAACAAGCTATCTCACTCCCCACTCTATCACACAACCTCCTCTCTCAACTTACTTCACTCCTACCCAGTCATACCAATATTTCCTACACCCTATCAAACCCAATCTTTGCTTTCACTTCAAACTTATTTCACTCAAAACTACTACCCACACCCTACCAAACATATCCCCTACAACCTCTACTATTTATGAAAAAAAACACAAAAACCCATACTATACAATAGAGATTCTAACATCTCTACTTTTAGCTGGGGATGTACATCCTAACCCAGGCCCAAACACCTCCCCCCTTCATTTAAATCCATTCGACTAGCATCCCTAAACGCACAAAGCTTAGCAAAAAAAGCTCCAAACCTTCAAGCCTGGTTACACTATAATAAACCAGATATCTTAGGCATATCTGAAACTGGGTTAAAACCCCATATAAAAGATGTGGAGATAATTCCTGCCAACTACACCATTATCAGAGCAGACAGAACCCAGCAAAAAGGAGGTGGTGTAGCTCTACTATACTCATCCTCTCTATCCATTACTCCTTACAATAAAGCTATTCCTCTATTCAACAATGCAGAATTAATAATAGGCCTACTTCAATTAAATAAACACAAAAATATATGCATAGCCTCACTCTACATTCCCCCTGGCAACAATATCCCCACACTGGAAGATATCCTCTCCTGGTTCTCTTCCAATATTTCTAACGAAACCATCATCATGGGAGACACTAACATCAATTGGTCCACCATTCAATCCCATACCCCCTCCATTAACATCAACCTGTATAACTTCACTCAACTCATCAACTCCACTACTAGGCCCTCTAAAGACTTCTCTTCTGGCAGTATTATAGACTGGATATTAGTCTCTCACCCCCACAATTACCCTGATAGTGGAACTCTTCCTGACTCCCTAAGCGACTACCTTCCCATCTTTGCCACACACCTCTCTTCTTCCCTACAAGTTTCTCATAACTACATCACTTTCAGAGACCAAAAAAACTTCAACCCAGAAGCCTTCTCTAACTCCCTAAATGCCTTAACTGGTACCCACTAAAAACTCTTCCCCTGGAAAGTGCTATCAGTCACTTTAATTCCACTTTCTTAAACCTGTTAGATACACATGCTCCTTTAAAAACCAGAAGAATAAAAAACAAAACTAACCCTTGGCTAACTAAGAATACACTAACAACCATGTGACTAAGAGATAAAGCCTGGGCACGCTATCTGAAGCACAAATCTCCCACTACTCTTAATGACTACAAAACTCTTCTAACTCAGTGAAAAAGCTTATTTCAACAGACCGTCACAACTATTACTCTTCTCTTCAAAGTAAATACAAAAATGACCCACAAAATTTCCGGAGAGGTATAACCTCCCTCTTAAAACCCGGTACAACTGAAAACTCAAACCCCAACCCAAGCGTACAAGACAATGACCTTGCCACCGAGTTTAACTCTTTTTTTCACTGACTGCATTTCCAAACTAACCTCTTCCTTCTCCTCCAACCATCCACCTCCAACTTTCTCCTGTCCCCCCCTACTCCTCCTCCTTCTCCACTCTATCATCCTACTACCTCTCAACCACTTAGATTCTCCCTGGAACCGATCTCTACTTCCACTATCAAAAAACTCCTGAAAAAGCTAAAACCTTGCACCAATGCCCCCGGCCCCCAATAACATCCCCTCACACTTCCTCAGTATAGCTGCAGATGCTATCGCCCTGCCAATTAGTATCCTAATCAACTGCTCCATCCAAGAAAGGCACATTCCTCAAATCTGGAAAAAGGCTTTTATAATTCCCTGTCATAAAGGAGGAAATAATACTAGCATTACCATCTTCCGGCCCATCGCTATCCTCTCTCCTATTTCTAAAATTCTAGAGAAATGTATTCACCTTCAACTCCTTCCCTACTTACTAGACAACAACCTACTAACTTCTACTCAACACGGCTTCCGTCCCAATCACAGCACTATGACAGCCCTCCTATCATTCCTTGAAAAGGTGAACAAGGCTAGAGACTCTGGCCTCACTGTATCTACCATCCTACTTGATCTCTCCAAAGCTTTTGACACTATCTCCCATACTTACTACTAACTAAACTCTCTAAGCTAAACCTTTCACCTTTTGCTCTTAATTGGTTGACCAGCTATCTCTCAGACATGCAACAAACTGTTAAGTGGAAAAAATCCATCTCCTCTTTCCCAAACACCCCCACAGGTGTTCCACAAGGTTCCTTATTAGGACCCCTTCTCTTTAATATCTTTGTAAATGACTACTATCACTCTATCCCCTATGCTGACATCATCCAATATGCAGATTATTCTACAATCATCTGTGCTTCATCTTCCATTCCAACTCTCCAAAAGCTGACTCAAGATGCCTTCTCCACCACAGAACAGTGAATGAAAGACAACCATCTTGCACTTAATACAGCTAAATCAAAACTAATGATATTCACCCCCTCTAAAACCAACACATTGGATCAACAACCATTCTCCATCACCAGTCAAAATAATAACCCACTTGAACTGGTAACAGAAACCAAGCGTCTAGGAGTCCAAATTGATAATAACCTTACTTTCAAGTCCCATCTACTACAAAACATTAAAAAACCCCACCAAAAACTAGGCCTGCTGTACCGTCACAAACAATTCCTCTTACCTACTACCAAACTGACACTCTCTACCACATTTCTCTTACCCTCCCTCCTTTATGGTGCCCCTCTTTTAACTAATCTACAATCATCTCTCAAAACAAAACTTTCGACCTGTTATAACAAAATAGCCAAATTTGCCACTAGCAATAAATCTTCAACCCATCGCTGTGTACCACTCCACAAATTAAATTGGATTGAACATCCCAACTACCTCTCCTACACTCAACTAACATATGCACACAAACTCATTTTTCAACCATCCCTCTGTCCCTCCCTGTCCACTACCTTTAAAATCCACCACACTCAAAGACTTCTCAGATCTACTAATCAAAACCTAATAGAAGTCTATAGACCCCATCGTCCCCCAGGACATAACCTCCTCTCCTTTTCACTAGCACGCCTATGGAACTCCCTCCCACCCTCCATTCGTACCATCACTAGACTTCCTACCTTTAAAAAATCACTCCACTCCTACCTATCATCCACATGGGAATGCTCCTGCTCCTACCCCACATAATCTTTCTATACTCGCTACTGTATTCCACCTTTTACTCTCTCTATCTCAGACAGTAACCTATTCCTTAATAGTTCCTATCCTCCTGAAAGCCTTATGCATCTATCTACTCACTTCCTTATCCTTGTGCCTATGATATAATTTGATTTTAACTTTAATATGTTTTATACTTTGATTGTATTAATGCTTAACTTTACTAATTGTAACCACTGTACCTCGTGATGTCATGTACAATAATGTGGATGTAAATCTCTATAACATGTAATCTGCATATAAATCTCTATAATATGTAATCTGTAATGGAGCTTTTCTCCCCAGGACTCCATTGAAAATGGGTTCTCTTGGCCCAATGGACTATCCTGGTTAACCAACAGCAAATAAAATAAAATAAAATAAAATAGAAAATACAATTTAATGATACTGATATCAGACACTATTGGGGATATCTTTCTATTTATCACAATTTTATCACATCATCATGTAATAACTGTACATTGACATGTATTCTGTTACTAAGAACAAAGACGCTAACAAACACTCATAACAGCCATAGTTATAGCTGGTGCAGCCTCATAAAAATAGCAGCACTACTTAGCACGTCCTTGTTAAATTTAGTACTATATAATATCATCTTTGAACTATGGCGTTTGGCATATACATAAAACTTACCTTAACCTATACTAACTGTCAAGACATTCCATTTCTTGCATATTTTATCTTTGACTGCAACCAGCTTAGAGGAGAATAATGTAATATACACCCTTAAAAAGTAGTACTTGTGAAAGATAAAAAAGGTAAAACCTTTTATATTGTTTTAAATATTAGAGGTAAACATCCAAGTAACAATTTATACTATCCATCAATGTATATTTTACACTTTTTGCCTGTACTGTTATCATAGCATATCTAAAATGCCAAACTCATATCTTATCAACTCAATTGGCCCAACCCCTTAAGACTTATTTGTTTTCATTTTCACAATCATATAATCACCATAAATGTACTAGAACAGTACAGTATTTTTTATTAATTTAAGCAATGTTTTGAAATAGTGCAACATAAGAATAATATATTTTATATGCATGGACCCAATTTAGGTATCCCACAATTCATAAAGCAATTACCTTATGTAATATAAAACAATGACAAAATCAAAGACATCAAACATCTTCTCAAAACAAACCCCTTTGTGTAGTTTTTAAACATCTTTATTAACATCACACGTCAAATTGTAACATGAGAACACATTAATTTATAAAAGCAAAAAATACGTTTTCCTTTGTAAACATTATACAGATATATTTTCCCTTAACAACTTTTCATTTTAAGATTAAATAGATTACTCATGTCCTGCTTTCCCTGGAATGTCACTCTTTCTGAACATCATTCTGTATGTATCATTCCAAAGTATCCAATTTATTTATTTGTAATATACTCCTTACCTTTTATAAAGATCCCAACACCAACTCTTGAATCTCCTTTTCCAACATTCCAGCATTCAGCAATTCTATTACAGTTGGTTTTGTTTTTGATGTCCTTTTCCTAGTAACTGCTTTTATGACAGACAACATCATTTAACTTCATACTGTATCTAGGCAATTAATTTCTATATCCTTGCTTAAATGAGTAATTTCCTTAGTTAAAATAGTATTTCTGACAAAGTTCCCTGTAAGGAATTTCTAAAATCTAACAACTCATTACATTCTCAAAAAACATGCTTCCATGTACTCCTTTCATTCCCATCACACCTCCAATTAGCAATTAGCAATTAGCAATTGCTCTCTACATCTAAAAAAAAATTCTCTAGAGTCTGTTTTTAAAAATATCTATACAAACACTTCCATGCAAAAATCATAATCCTTTTAGATTTTTTGTAAACAAATATCCTCCCATTTTTTCCTCTTTTTGCCTTTCCAACCTTATTTCCCAGTTTTGTCTAACCTCTTATTATTAATTGCTACAGTTATCATGCATTATTTTATATGCCGTACTAATCGTCCCTTTTTCACTGCAGCTTTCATTCTGAATTTGGGTATAAACTCAACCAGAGCTGGTATTTCATTTTAACACTCTTCTATCACTTTGTTTGTGCTTTTTCCACTGTTATCAATTTATGGTAGGGTAGGCCATTTCCCCTCTGATATAACTTTTAAGATTGTCAAAAGAACATTGGTTCTCCTTTTGCATCAAATAAGAACAGTCCATATTGCTTTCTGTATATTTACACTGTATTTATGTAGTTCTTTTACACGTTTGACTGTCCACAGCTGTCAGCAGCTACATGAAAAAATTCACCAACAAATATATAATCACTATGTTTAATAGACCCAATTTCATTGGAAGTCTTTCACTCTACTGCAATGGATACTCACCTCCTCATTTCTTTAATTAATAGTGCCATCTAACGAAAACAAAGATGTAACATTTATTGTTTCTTTACTACATTACTCTATTTACAATTCCATTCCCAAATCATAAAATATACAAACCATTGATAACCCGTCCAAGTAAAACCCAGTCAATTCTTCTGCTAGTCAATGTGGTGGTGGTTAGGGAAAGTTGTGTTTTCTTGACTGAGGCAAGGAGCAATAGCCACTGAAATCCTATCCCATTCAAACTGTCAGCTTTAAAGGCACTACTTCATTTATACTTTTTAGGAATCCTAATCAGTTGCCACATCAGTCAAGGAGAGTCAATAAATATTTATCTTGTCACCAAGGAGGCCAAGTATGAATGATCACCCAATTGTACCATTTATTAAACTTGTCTAGTTCCCAAGAAATGATGCCAAAAGCAATATGTATGAAAAATCATTTAGCAAGATTCACATCATCACATTAATGTAGTATCTAAGTAAAATATGAATTCACAATTTTGTCTATCATCTATCCCTAATCACTTAACAAATGAATATAATTCTTTGCAATTTGATAACTTCTGTGCATCACAACTGTGCACCTAATAACCAGTGACTGCTTACTAGAAATGCAAGTACATACACCTTGATAATAATTCTTTTTATTCTCCCATTGTTCAAACATAGCTGCATTTTTTTCTTCCTTGTCCTTTATTCATATTCAACCTAGATATCATTATAAACAGACAATTCCCAAAGTAAGACAAGCCTGAAACTCCACGTAGCTAGAATTAACTTCCTGGAAAGGAGTTTACTAGCCTTATCACAGACACAGCTAAAATAAGAAACAATAATAATTAGTCCCCATTATGACAGTGAAAATAAATTTATGGATGGAAGTTTCTAGCCCAAATATCTAAGGGTATTCCCCAGGAGGATACAATCCAAAAAATTAAATTTCCTTCCATACCAGTTACTAACAAAGAGACAGAGATGACTGCTGAAATGTAAAAATTGTTATCCTATGTAGTACCATAATCCCATTATCTGTCTCGCTAACTTAAATAAGTATTAATGTCATGATGTAGGAAATAAAACTTCCTACATTCATATTCAAGTTGGTTAACATCATGGATTTCAGATTCCATAAACATGGATCCACTCAAAACTCACCAATCACCAATTTGTAACCATTTGAGGAGAATGGGTCTTCTTGCATTTACATAAAAAATGCCTATAGCATTTAAGCAAGCCATGGCAGGAGAGAAACAACAGCCCTTCAGGATGTGTGCCCTCTAGCACTCCCTTTCAAAGGATTGTTCTGCAGAAAGGTGTGGCCCATCAAAAGCAGCCCTTATTTTCTTCCACACTAGTATAACCCAACCTAACTAAATGAATTCAGTCATTTGCTGTACAGCCATATACCTCCAATACTGATCAAGGAATCATGCTTCTGGGATATTTATTAAAATATAAGAGAGCTACCAAATACTGAATAATATTCCCTAATGTAAACAAAATTCTTACAGACTATAAAACTATTAATAACACAAACAACACATTGCTGTGTTACAATTATAGTATAAAAGGAGATGATTCTGCAAGAATGTGGTCATCATTTCTACACCATAATACTGTTGCCTCATCTCTCAGCCTCATCAATCTCAATCAATTACCCACCTTATAGCATGGGAAATCAGACCTTTAGAATATGCATTTCAGTGTGTATACCCACCAGCAATCTTAAAATAAAATGTCTCCCCAAAATTCAAGGAAAAAATGTATATAACAGATTCAGAACTATAAGTGTATTCCTATAATAAGCAGTAGTAACTCAGGAATATACATTACAGTAAAATTGAGTAACGATAAACAGAATGTGTTAGTATGTCACAATCTGGTTACTCTTATCAAGGAAAATTTCCACAATTTGCTCATGTTGAAGATAATGCAGCAGTTTAAGGTTAGTCAAGCAAATGTGATAGTATACCTGCAATCAGTCACTATCAAAACAACTTCTAAAGCTGTGATTTTTAGATCTTTCTCTTATTATCTCATGTGTCTTGTAAAACAACGCTACTTCTATTTGTACCCACATATTGAGACCACTTATCTATTTAAAGCACTGCAACTACAAACAAATCCATTCCAGTGCAAAACAAAACCTTTAATAAAGCTGTGTGCATCAACTTTTTCTTAAGTTTTTTTAGCAAACATGCCTGAATGTCTTCAAGAAATTGAGCATGTTATTTTGTGATTTGAAAAAGGTAGACACTATTAAAAATACTCATATCTTTCCTAAACAGAAGATTTTGGTAGGGTGCCATAATTGAGACAGAGTCCATTACTTCACATGCCAAGACTAAAACTGCACTGAACTATGTCAATGTTTCCCGGCTATGAATCCTAATACTATTGTTAGTATCTGTGCAGTCATCTTCAAAGTAATTAATGCAGTTAGCTGAGCAACCACGACATGTTGTCGGCCTTTAGAGTTGGCTACAAAATCCAAATGTACTTCACTCATTTACTCCAGTCACACACATTCTTTCCTCTCTTTTTTCCTGCATCTTGACTACTTTTGAAGTGAATGCTGCAAATTTCAGCTAAGCCATGTTTATTAGCTTTTTCCTTGCCTGGTTTTTCTGCTGCAAAGGCAAAATGGCATCTCTCTTATTCATAATGTGGTGCATTCACTTCAGTGAAACTTATGACCATTAGGACAATGCCTTTTTACAATTAACTGTTCATCTTCTATAAATTGGCTAAGACTCCACAGTAATATCTTTACCACTGCTATTAAATTAGCGGAATCCTGTCACTCCTTTGTAATGACAACTTCCATCCTCAGGGCTATAATGTAGGAGAATGACATACATTGAAATCTAAACTATATAGAGAGTTACTTTTCAAACTTTAACACAGACCTAAATCTGCAGTAGCTGTTTCACTCACTTTTAATTGTATCTTAATTGCACTTTACAAATACAAAAATAATTATGAATTTACTAACATTAATTCCCAAGAGTTGAAGAAAATGTATTTTTCACAAAGTACCATGAGATTTCACTACTTAACAGTTTGATGATGAATTTGTTCTTATATCTGAGGAAGAGTAACTTACATGGGTGGTATGAATTTATTGAAAGTAGAGATGAATGTTGGAAATAAAGGTGTTAATCTTGGAATGGCTCAGGAATTGGAGGGGGGTGTCAGAGGAGCAAAGCAAGCCACCACAATTGAAATAGCACGAGCAAATCAATCAGAACATGCCCAAACCCAAAGGAAGCTAGGTGACACTGTTGTGAAGAAGCAATTAAGTGCAGAATATGATTAAGAGAAACCTGAGCAAAGTGCAAAGAAAGACAAAGAGGATTTTAATTTTGAGCATGCATCTCTGCACAGAACTGATATATGACATCTGAAAGGTACAAGTGAAATTGCATGTCTAGAGTCAATCAAGCAGTTAGTGGCAACACAAGCATGAATTTGCAGATGAAGTCAAAAACTGAAAATGAAAGAGTTTCTATTTTTTTTTTCTAAGAAAAGATAGTTTGTTTTGGTTCTCATTTCATAATAACATACTAATAACATAACTGAGATAAATACCGAGTGTATCATGTATCATGTTTTGCAAAATATTCAGGTAGTAATCAAATGACAAAATTATAGCAAGCAAATGGCTACATAAGACTACCTCTGATACCTAGCAATGCAACATAAAAATCAAATGAAATATTGCAACCAAGTTATCAGAATAACATATAATGATTTTCAACTACAAAATGCACTTAGCTAATGGTTGTAGACATCAAGACACGTATGTAGTCACACTTCTCAGCTGTCCAGAATTTTGTAGAATGTCCATATTTTTGTCTGTTATTTTTCGATTGCTCCTCATAAAATTTGTGGTTTTCTGACAAATCATTTAGGACTGAAGTCAGTAAATATTACTAAATAGTGACAAGCATTTGAGTTTCAGACTTCATATCCTTCAGAAAATACATAATGCAAAATCTGTTATTCTAACATATTTCTAAATTTATAGGAACAATATTTAAAATCTGTCCCATTTTTGGGCCTTTGTCTCCCTGTTATTTCTGGCTCTGTCCAGATTTCTTATGCTGACAGGGTGAGACATATGTATGCAGTTCTTTATACGTATGTAATGTACATTACTGCATATAAGTCTGGAGTGGAGGAAGGGGGCATAATTCCAGTTTCAAAAAAAAAAGAAAAACTCCACAGTCTGGAGGAAAGATCCCTGTTGTTTGATTCTGATAGAGGAAAACTAAGAAAAGATGTATTATACATTACTGTTGTATTCTAAACACAAAGACATCATATACAATGCCCCCACTGGAAACTGAATTTAACATAAAATGTCAAGGCAGTGAAAGCCTATGAACTGCAGCATTTGGCTATCTATGTATAAAACCCCATATCTCAGGCCACCTTTAAGATTTTTACAAAGGTTTAATGCAATAACAACAAGGTACTTAAGTCTAGAGTGTACCTATGACTTATAATCTACATTAAATGGATCCAGTACAGCACAATGCTAAATTTGACCCAATTTCTCGAGCTGTTTCAAGATGATATTTTATCCATGGGATATTACAATTTTTACATTTATAAATGTGGGCTAGAGCATTGATGTACAGGACCATTTTCAGGCTATACTGTGGTACATGATTAATAAACAGTATAAATTATAGCAATCAAAATAATTAGTATGGGCTAATGTATCAGTTTACCTCAGATAATATAAGCTTTCAGAATATCTACAGTATTCTTAGGTTAATAAAATGTACAATATTAAGAGTATGACCAGAAGGTAGAAGAAGAATAAAATGAGCAGGAGGCAGGTTATATATAACGCATATATCTTAGTGATGTCACACCTTCTGGCAGTAGCATCAGGGTTTGGAGCCACAAAATGGATCCAAGACTGGTATGCTATTCTTTGGTATTTCAGTGCAGGTCAAGATGGACTTGATCCCACACCTTTAGTTACTTATGACCATGGCATTTTAGCCCCATCATATTAAAAAAGAACAAAAAGAGACTTCTTTTTCTTTCCAGAGAAGTGTATATGATTTTCACTTTTGACATAATGAGACCATAATGAGAAGCTTGTGAACATAGTTACTGGATGTTACTTCCACACTGCCTCTTGGGCAAAGATCAAATAGCCCCCTAAATGGAAACCAAATATGATGCCATACCATGGCAGTGAAAGTAGTCCAAAATATTGCATCCGCATTCAGTGTATAAGAGGGTATATTTTAGTTCCACTATGAAATATTGTGCATGTATTTCCCTTCCTAATGACAGTACATATTTGCGATTCTGCAATCTGCTATACCTAATTGCTATTAGAAAATTAAATAAGATATTTAATTTCGAAAACATTCCATGATTACATTTTTACACCAATGATTTCACTGCATTTCTGTTCTGATTTGCTTGACAACATACCCTGTTGTTCAGTACATGGGTTTTGTTTTTTACTCAATATGCAGTCAGAGAAAATTGATCCTGTCTGCTGAAAAAACATTAGAACTTGTTCTACTTGTGGTATAACAAAAATTCAGTGCACATATATTTTACACTCCACTTTGAGCAGAGATCAAATAGAACTCTACCCCCCAAAAATTTAAAAAATATATAAAAAATAACTAAATGTATTAAAAAACATTAGCTAATACACCCATGGAAATGTTTCATTTGCTACCTATGTTTAAGAAGTGTTATAGCAGCTCCCCTGTGCCAGTTAATAATACAAAGTTCAAGGATTTGTAATAAGGTACTTGGGTATAAACCCTGTCAAGAATGCTGGTATACCACCTATAATTTTACTGCTACTCATTAGTGAGTTGCACACTGACTTTGTCATAGAACATTACCTTGTGTAGTGAAATATTTATGATTTTTGTTTCTTCTGTTAAAGGAATTTAGAGCACATATATTCTGGGCAAAATTCTCACCTTGAGTTTTGAGCAAAGGTGAGTTAGCTCCTCCTTGTATAAACTGGGTATAATACCATACTATTACACAAATTCTCTCAAAAACACTGCATATGTTATTGGTTTACTATAGGCCCCATGTCGATTATGTATCCAGAGTGCATAATAAGAACATCTGGGAATCTAATAAGGTATTAGGGTGCAAAATATATTCAAATATTTCTTTTTGCTCTAATATTTTATCCTCTCTCTAATCTGGATTAAAAAACAAACAAAAAACCCACTCCTGTTGCCAGTACATGACATTTAGTTCTTGCTACATATGTAGGTACAGAAATTTTGCCTTGATGCTTACATGCCAATACTTTTTTTAACTTCTGTTCTGGTGCAATAAAAACTCTTTTCATAGATGTTTCACCCTACTTCCTAAGCAGAGGTCAATCAGCCTCCTCCTCGACAATAAAATCCTGGTATATTGGAAACTCTGCCTCCTGAAGCCATCTGAAGTGCTGCATTTGCTAGTTCTGTATAAGAAGCTATATGCCAGTTCAGTTATGAAAGCTCATAACGTGAATCTCAGTGGTTACATTAAGTTATTTAGTTACAAAGCTCTTTCAAGAAAGGATTTTACTGCATCTCAGTATTGGATTACCTAGCAACACACTGCCTTTGTTTTAGTATGTAGTTTATGCCTGACCTTATATGCAGTAACAGAAATGTGCCATGTCTGGTGAAGCATTTATATATTTTTTTCTTGTACTTCTGGTGTAATGACAATTCATTTCATGTATGTTCTAAGCAATGCTTTCATCCAGATACCTGATAAGAGGTCAAATAGTTCAAATGGAAACCAGGATAAATGCTAACTTTTTACTGCAAACATCCTCTGAACCACTGCACTTGCCATATGTGTATAACAGACCTAGATGTGAGTTCCCCTGTAATAGTTCATAATAAAAAAAACTCATGTAATTCTACTATGATGCAGAGATGCAGTTTAAAGAGAACAGTATCGTTGAATCTCCCAAGGATTTCACCATATCTCAGTCCTCAGTTGCATAAGATACACACTGCCTTTCTCAATACATGTAGTTAGGTCTCACCATATATGCAATAACAGAAATGCTGCCTTGTCTGGTGAAATATTTAGTATTTTTACCTGTCATTTAATACAAAACTTAGTATATACACATATTCTGAATGTTACTTTCACCCTAACATTTGAACAGAGGTCAAATAGCTCTCCAGTGGAAACTACAT
Source organism: Protopterus annectens (assembly GCF_019279795.1). NCBI lineage: Eukaryota > Metazoa > Chordata > Ceratodontiformes > Protopteridae > Protopterus > Protopterus annectens. Next base: position 650,440,910 of record NC_056734.1, on the reverse strand, counting down.
ACAATAGCAGACTGTGCCACCAAATCATATGAAATACTACTTTTGCTACCTGTGTAGAAAGCCTCATTACATTCTTTCAATGACAATTCTTAATAAAATGTAGAGTCATTATATGATATATAGATATGAAACTCACTCAAGAATGCCATTCTACTGCATCTCAGCCCTGATTTATAAGGCATCATACTTATTTTGTCAGTAAATGGAATTTAGGCCTCACCCTATGTGCCACAGCAGAAATGTGGCATTGGGCTGGTTAAATATTTATGATTGTTCCTTCTGATATAATGAGAACTTAGTGCTTACACATTTAAATGTCACATTGTCAGATGAATTATTTATAACAGTGACTCTTTATGTAATGAACATATAGTACACATATATTTTGGAAATTATTTTCACTCTGCATATTTCAACAGAAATCAAACTTCGCTCCTACAGTGGGGGCAATGTATAATGCTGAACTGTTATATGCAAGTCTAAAACACTACATTTTCTGCATGTACATACGATAAGTTCCCCTATGGCAGTTTATAATAAACACATACAGAGAATTCTAATAAGAATCTTGTGTACAAAATAGTTATGAATGACATTCTACACCCACAAATATCATTATATTTTATATCTGAATTATGTTTAATGCACTGATTTTTTTTTTCGGAATACAGCATTTAGGTTTCATTTTATACGTAGTACAGAAATGTTGCTTTGCCTGTCAAAATATATATGACTATTTGTTCAGATATAATGACAACATAATAAAGACATATGATGGATATAGTCTGCTCTCCAATACCAACAGCAGATGTCATATGCTCATACCTATTAGAAACTGAGTATAATACAACTAGGCAGCATGACACAATCTTGTAGTCACATAAAGCTAGTGGTGTACAGTTTTAATACAGACTCATATATCTGAAACAATTTTCTTTAACATATCTTGAACAACAAATCTGGTTAGTATTTATAAATTTTACTTAGGTTGTGGTTTTAGGTGGAGAAGTAATAGAACAGCTGTACAATGATATGTTTTATTTTCTAGTCCATTCCCCTCAGTGACCATTGTATCCATGCCTCCTAGTCATCACATGACCCAATTTGTTCCTCAAGGTGGTGTGTGTGTGTGTGTGTTTGTGTGTGTGTGTGTGTGTGTGTGTGTGTGTGTGTGTGTGCGCGCGCATGTGTGTGTTTATATATATATATATATATATATGTATATATATATATATATATATATATATATATATATATATATATATATATATATATATATATAGCCAATTCATTCCTTGAGGTAAAAGGTATGTGAACAGAAAGGGAAAGCCATCAGCCACATCACAGAACATCAGATTTTTTTTGTAACTATCACTAACATCCTTTGTGCAAGCCCATGTTTTCCAGGGCTTAGGCATGTGATAGGCCATTATGTTTTTTGTTAAGCCCTCTGTATGATTTAATCAACTTCTCTGCCTCTCTTACAAATGTACATAATCATGTGTAAAACAGTAAAAAACAAAAAAAAACTGAAGCAAAGCCCAATCAGGTATATATCAACACTAATACAAAACAAAACTAAAGCACCTGAATAAATGCAAGACAGAAGAAAACAATGTTTCTAGCATAGCCTCAGTTTAATATCTGCTTTTGCCCTCAGACTTTATCAAAAATGATAAATTCTGAGGATGAAAATAGTGAATATTAAACTGAGAATATGCTAGAAACATTGATCTCTTCTGTCTTGCATTCAGGTGCTTTGGTTTTGTTTTACATGTGTAAAACAGTATTTGAAAGTTGTTGTTGTGTCTTTCGGCTTATCCCAGTTAGGGGTCGCCACAGTGGAACTCCGGTCCACTAATGTTTGGTAGTGGATTTTTACATGCCGAGTTACCAGCCCTGACACACAACCTTCAAAGAAGGCACACCCATTCACGCATGCCTCCACACAGAAGACGCTCTAGCTGAGAATCGAATGGGACAAGTCTTGCTGTGAGGCGACAACGCTACCGGTCTTTTTCCATTACTATAACTCTTTTTTTAACAGCAACGGAGAACACAAGATCTCCGTTGCTTCACACTGTCTTGCTATGTAACATAGCGAGACAGCTTTAAAAAAAGCAACAGAGATTCTCTGTTGCTTTTTTAAAGCTGTCTCGCTATGTTAAACTCCTTTAACATAGCAAGACAGTTTGTAAAAAGCAATGGAGATCTTGCTTTTTCCGTTGCTTTTTTCAAAACTGTATAGCTATGTTAAATGGGTTTAACACAGCGAGACAGCTTTAAAAAAGCAACGGAGATTCTCCGTTGCTTATTTTTAAAGCTGTCTTGCTATGTCAGCTCTGATGTACTGCATAGGCATACGCATACGCAGTACATCACAACTGCCGCAGAATACCAGACAGCTGCGGAAGGGCAGCAAGAAGCCATTATACCGTACCATTATTTAAGAAAAGTAATTTTTTTTTTTCTTAAATAATGTCATTGTATAATAGCAATAACCCACGTCTGGGTGTGGGTAATGCTGGATTTACCCACAGTTGGCTTTGTTTGGCCACTCGGGCTTCACCCTCATGACCAAACCACACCAACCATGGGTAAATCCAGCATTGCCCACACAAAGGCGTGGGTTATTGCTATATTATACAACTTCCTCCCATTAATATTCAAAAAAGTGCACACTGATTGGTCAGTGTGCACGTTGTAAATCAGAGTTATAGTAATGGAAAAAGGTCCGGTCGCCCGGACTTTTTCCATTACTATAACTCTTTTTTCACACTGTTTCGCTATGTTAAATGAGTTTAACATAGCAAGACAGCTTTAAAAAAAGCAACGGAGATTCTCCGTTGCTTTTTTAAAGTTGTCTCGCTATGTTAAACTACTTTAACGTAACGAGACAGTTTGTAAAAAAACAACGGAGATCTTGCTTTCTCCGTTGCTTTTTTCAAAACTGTCTCGCTATGTTAAATGGGTTTAACATACCGAGACAGCTTTAAAAAAAGCAACAGAGATTCTCCATTACGTTTTTTAAAGCTGTCTCGCTGTGTTAAACCCATTTAACATAGCGAAACAGTTTGTAAAAAGCAACGGAGATCTTGCTTTCTCTGTTGCTTTTTTCAAAACTGTCTCGCTATGTTAAATGGGTTTAACATACCAAGACAGCTTTAAAAAAATGCAACAGAGATTCTCCATTGCTTTTTTTAAAGCTGTCTTGCTATGTTAAACCCATTTAACAGAGCGAAAACAGTTTGTAAAAAGCAACGGAGATCTTGCTTTCTCCGTTGCTTTTACTCACAGTTCTGATGTACTGCGTAGGCATACGTATGTGCAGTACATCAGAACTGCTGCAGAATACCAGACAGCTGCAGAAGGGCAGCAAGGAGGCATTATACAATGCCATTATTTAAGAAAAGTAATTTTTTTTTTCTTAAATAATGTCATTGTATAATAGCAATAACCCACTTCTGGGTGTGGGTAATGCTGGATTTACCCACGGTTGGCTTTGATTGGCCACTCGGGCTTCGCCCTCGTGACCAAACGACACCAACTGTGGGTAAATCCAGCATTACCCACACCCAGGTGTGGGTTATTGCTATAGTATGACCTATACTGGCTAGCCATGTCATGTTTCTATGAGTCAATGGTTGAAGTGAAAAGTGATGTTAATGAATAGCATGACCTCTGATTTCCAGGTCTCATTTCCCATTCATTTTAATGGGAAGTTATGGGGTAATTATTTCAATAGTACAAATACTCTGTTCATAACATAGTTACACAAATAACAAATATTTATCTGCACATTATTTTATTGTAAAATCGGTTTCATTCTGATTTTATAACAAAGGTATGCTAAAATGCCAAACCCAAGTTACTTTAGGACACATGGTTATAGCCTTTCTCCATGTTGTTAAAACAACTCAGGACTTATTGTTAAAAAGTCTACCCTGTTAAACAAAATGAAGGAACTGCTAAGAAATTACATTACATGATTAAAGGCAAAACAGAAATGCTCAAATGCTCTGATAAGGTATATAACAATTTATTTATTTGCTTATTACTGCTTATCCTATATATTCTTTGATATTTTGACTGGGAAAATGTTATATAATATTCTTTCTTGGAGATTCCATCATCTTGAAATACAATGCAAAGCATAAAATGTGTGCCTACACACCTTGCTACAATTAAGATGAGCAAATACATGTAATGAAACAATCTATCCAGCAATCAGTTGAATTTTCCAGCACCTGAGGGCAACCTAGAAATATTTGTTCTTCATCTGTCTAACAGTAAAACATTAAAAGTGAGTTGCCATTTCACTAACACTGGTATTTAAAACCAGAGAAACAAAGAGGTGCTCTAAGACTTTTTTTTTCCATTTTGGGGTAGTAGCTATGATGTTTATGTTTTGGTATTTTTCTTCCTTTAGATTTAAGTAACTGCTTCAGATGTCCAAAAGATCAGTGGCCAAATTACAGAAAGGATGCCTGCATTCAGAAAGATGTGGATTTTCTTTCCTATGAAGACACTCTTGGTTCAGCTTTGAGTGCATCTACAACATTCTGTTCTCTAATGACTGCATCAGTTTTGTGCATTTTTATTAAATATAGAGGCACTCCAATTGTGAAAGCTAACAACAGCAAACTCAGTTATATTATACTTATTTCCTTGTTCCTTTGCTTCCTATGTCCCTTGATATTCATCGGTCGACCCAAAACAATTACCTGTCAGCTTCGTCAGATTGGATTTGGAATAATATTTTCTTTCTGCATTTCTGGAATCCTTGCCAAAACTATTACTGTGGTTATTGCTTTTAAAGCCACAGATCCTGACAGTAACCTAAGGAAATATCTTGGACAAAGTACTCCGTACTACATAGTTTTAGTTGGTACCATGCTGCAAGCTCTCATATGCATGATATGGTGGATAACATCACCTCCATTTTCATATATGAACATGAAACTAGAAGAAAAAAGTATAGTGGAGTGTCAGGAAGGTTCTGTGGTTATGTTCTACTGTATGCTTGGATACATGGGTCTTCTAGCAAGTGTTAGCTTTATTGTAGCCTTTCTAGCAAGGGTTTTACCTGACAGGTTTAATGAAGCTAAATTCATCAGTTTCAGCATGATTGTATTTGTTAATGTTTGGCTGTCTTTCATCCCAGCGTACCTTAGCACAATGGGGAAATATATGGTAGCTGTGGAGATATTTGCCATCATAGCATCTGGTGCTGGAATTATCATCTGCATGTTTTTCCCAAAGTGTTGCATTATTCTGCTGAGACCCACATCAAACACAAAAGTACACCTAACTGGGGTTATAAATTCTTCAAAAATATATAGAGACTCTCATAACAACATACAGTTATACCAACAAGATTAAATATGTTGTATCCTTTAATTATTAAAAGACATTTATTACTGTTAAACTACATGGAACACAAAATGTTTTGAAGAGGTTGCAAGATAAATATAAAATGCTGCAGTAAACTACTGCAAAAATATAACAAAAAACTGTTAAAATTATGTATATGTAAAATTGTATTTTAATTAATGATTTATTTAGGCACTAACAGTCCCTTCAATAAAATCAGCAAGTTTTAAAACAGCAGGAAAAAAAAAGAATTTGTCCTGCAGGAACGCTCCCTGTAAACTCACACTATTTGCCCCTGGACCAGAGTGATGTATTCTGCAGATTGGTACCCGTATGGACATTGACTTGCAGACTTTGTATCAGACTTTTTATAAATGTTATATATCCATGCATTTATTGCAACAAGATTTCTCATCAGCACAATGATCATCAAACCTTTTTCACATATTAGACATGAAAAAACTTTCACTAACACATTTAGAAACTATTCTTATTAGTGCTTCAGACTGTATACAGCTAAGGTTTAAAGTCAGAATGAGTTTATTAGAATCTTACTGCAAACATCCCCCGACTGACACCAAGAGTTAACCATTTCTTAAATTTAGCCTATTCAGGCCATCACTAGCCGATACTCTACCAATTTTTTGCAGCTCCATCATCTATCTGCACTCTCTAGTATCTCCTATCCAACTCTTCATAAGCCACATGCTAAGAGAGCAAAATCCTCAGCTCATCCTTCCTAAACATCAGTTGCAGGAGGGGTGCCCCCTTACCTTCAGTATGCTACAATTTTCTTCTTCAGCATTAATTCAAGTTATGCTCAAAACAAAACTTTAATACGTATACTTAGCAGATGTTAGGAACCTGATACAGGTCCCATGTTGATAATTTGCATCCTGCTTCAGTATCCTTTAGTCCAAAAAGGGTGGGTTGGAAATTTTATTTCAAGGAAAGCAAATGAAAAGAGGCCAAGCTAACTTGTGCCCCAGATTAAATAACACAATGATGTGCCCTTATTCTTTGTTCAAGTCAAGCTTCTTCCTAGGCTTGGCAACCATGGAAGGGGGATCCTCATTTGACTCTGTTACATAAAACTACTTGCCCATTATTTGTCAATGATGCATGGTTGTTAAGGCACTTCATCTACACCTAAAGGATTTGTTCTGCAAGACCTTGTCCAATAAAAACACATCATTTGTGACTCAACCAGAGTGATTTTTTAAGTAGGAAGGTACCTTTTTATTTACATACAATAGCAGATTTCTCATCTATACGTTGGCTGTTTATACTGTACCAATACATGTACTTCAGCACCTTCATTATCAAAACTTATTTGCATATTTTACAGAAAATGTAAATTCTCACCAACAACATTTCGATACACTTTTCTTCATAATATCTCAAGCATTATTCAATGGATAAGGGTGTTTACTACACTGTGTTTCTTAGAATCTTATGAGAATCATAGAGTTATACACCTGACTAACATTTTCAGTTAACTGAGCTCCTAAATGTAGCCCACCTGAACCATCACCAGTCTATATTCTAGGATTTCCCAATGGCATCAGTCATCACTATCATAGCAATTCTTATCAAAGTCAACACTTCCCTGGGGCTGTGAGACTGAACAAGCAGGCTGGCAGCAGCCCAAAATATAGTAGAGGCATCCACCTTTCTATAAATCCAGTCAATCCAGGAGAGTTCTCCATCTTACATAATGCCCTCTCATTTTCAGTATGCTATAATTTTCAAGTAAAGTCAAAATTTTCTCAAAAACATCTTTGATAGATATTTTTCAGCAGTTTTAAAACTCATCGCGTTCTTGTTTTCAGACCAGCATCCTATTTGTGAACTCCTCTACCCATCAGACAGCATACCTTTTCCCACCTGTACATCTTTTCCATTTTGTTGTCTCCTGGTTACTGACAACCCTTGGGAGCTTTACACCTCTTCTTTAAGTCCAACTGTCCCAAAGCTGCTGAAGCAACAACCTGAGATTAATGTTTAACAGTTCCAATTCCACCTCATTCAAATGAACCACATCCAACCCTGCCAAGCCTCATGTGTTGTCCTTACTCTATAAATCCTTGTGCAGTATAACCCTTTAACCTCCATACAATGACTTTATTGTTATACATTTGAACCTGCTTTCCTGTTTTTTGAAAAAATCTACTCACTTTACTATCCAGAAAATAAGAAATTTAAATAACATTTGTACCGCAGCATAAATTGAGCCTGATATCTTTCAGCAATGTAATTTATGAGTATTCCCACCTACATGCATGTGCATCACTTGAGGTTTCAGATGCTCCTGTTTAAGCTTCTGTGTTACTGGTTAACAACTGGTTCCTTGCGTGCCTCTGCAACCTCACCAGATTAGTCTGAACTCTTTAACATGTAGAGTAGTTATTTAGTTGCACCACCTCTTCTGGGCCAGAAAATGTAAGATCAAACCATTTTCTCTATGAAAAGAAGTAACAATGGTTATCATGATGAACCATGAAAGCACTGTAATTGTTCTTCTCATCCTCTTCATCTTGTTTAGAATAATTGTTCAGTACTTCCTGTCTTTCCTAGTATGTTTTAACTATGACCCACTAATCACTTACCCATGTTTGTCGATATGCTACATACTGTTTCCTCCAGTCCCCTTTTTATGAAATGTACCTCCATTAAGCCCTAGAGACCCATCTCCAAGTTTTCTTTATAAATTCTACTGATAGACTTCACTTTGAAAAATCTGATTCTCTGTTCTCAGTAAATGGGCCGTAAACTTAGTGGGATAAATACTAACTTGCTACAATGCATCACGGAGTAATACTTTGAATTGTTGCACCCAGAGGTCTCTTCTTCAGGGTTCAACAAAGACCTGATCAAAAGGCTCACACATTCTCCATACAGCCTACAAGCTAATAAATCAATGAGCTTGATGGAGTAAAGGCAGGGTAGTTCTTTTCATAACCATGGAACTGCCTACCCTAACATACTCTGTCTTTGACATATTAAGCTACCTCAAACTTTATCATCTGATATGGGTAGTGAACACACTGTGTTTATTAGTCTTACTTGAATTGATCACCTGGCTGACATTTCCAGTTAACCATGCTGGGTTGGCAGAATATCATCTCCCAGGTAATGGTCTAAAGACCACATTTCCTTAATGCTGAGGGCTCCATTATATAGTACAAGAGATTATGCTACCAAGCTGCATTGGATGCATTGTTAGGTATACTAGCTTGCAAGCATTTATTAACAGTGGCTAAAAATTCTTAGCAAAAGGCTGCCTCTAGTTAATACATGCAGCATTAATCCTTGCCCATCTTTTGATCACTTGACTAACTGATCACTGCTTGGTAAAGGCAACAAATGTGGGGCTGGAATGTTAAACTAAAAGCTGCTAAGTGTATCCTACCTCAAGGTTTCCAAAGTGCTTAAAGGTAACTTTAAAAATCCTACAGTTACCTGTAAAGGCAGTGGGAGCTAGTCACATCTCAGATTAGATGTATTACTGTGGAACCCTTTTCTTTTACACAGTTCTAGTTACTGGTGCCACATTAGCTTCTGTGGTGAAGTAAAGGTATTCTTCTACTCCAGCCACTAGGGATCGATGCTGTTTGCTAGAGAATCCAAAAGCATGAGCCTTCTCAAATCAAGGCAGCACCATTGTAGGGAGGCAAAATGGACTTTTGTCATCTCATGCACCAAACCAACAATTTCTGTAGTATGAATACCTTATCACATTCCAAGTTTTTTTTCCTTGCAATGTCCAGAAGCTGACTATTAACCTGCAGTGGGAAACAGAATCAAAAAGCTCTCACCAAGAAACACATAGTCTTCTGATCAGGATAATGTGCTTGCAGTACAAAAGCCTGCCATTTTAAAAGTGACTGAAGCATAACCTCATATCATCTGTACCCAAATAACATTGCAACACAAACCTTTAAAAAAACTCCCTTCCCCTACACCTAGTGTTATTTGTATAACCACTGACTCCCATCACCTAGAAATTGGACCCTTGCCCTTAAACGTCCCTTTCTTTCTGAAACATTCAAATGTCATGTGCTCTACACACACACACACACACACACACACACACACACACACACACACACACACACACACACACACGTGTGTGTTTGTATATGCATATAGGGATATATATATATATATATATATATATATATATATATACAGAGAGAGAGAGAGAGAGAGATAGATATGTATAGATATATACACAGGAGTGGCTATGTAGCAAATGTAGCGCTGTTTATATGGGAGAAGAAATATGTTATGTCAAGCTCTAACAATATGTTTTTTAATAACATTGGTTTCTACCACAGATTCATGGATGACTTACTTTTAATTTGGACTGGAACAACAAATGACTTTTACTTATTCTTTAAAAATATAGATGACAACACTCGAGTTTTAAAGTTTGAGAAAGAGGTTTCTGTAAGTAAAATTGATTTTTTAGATATTACCTTAATAAAAAAACACAAGCAAGTTATTTTATTACTCAATTATTTAGGAAGCCATTCAAAAGAAATTATATATTTGCATTGCACAAGTATGCATCCACCCTTTATTTTTAATAATGTGGTAAGAAACAGATGAAAAGAGTGGCTAGACTTAATACGACTGAGTAGGGTATGGTATCTCAACTTAATAAAACAGCCATTGATTTTATAGCTCGAGGTTCTAATAAAACTAAAATAACTGATATTGGAGATGACATTATTAATGGATGAGCCCTAGATACTACCCTTGTTTTTTTCTGAAAGTCTAAATAGAGATTATAATTGTAATCATACATATACATCTAGCAAAAATCTTAGATGTATGCTCACATATAATTGAAATATGAATGCTGTTAAATCTATTATCAGAAAATATTGGCCAACTATGACTGCTATCCCTGAGTTAAAAGATTGGATAAGAGATAGACCAATTCTGGTTATAAAAGATGTAACAACATTAAAAATAAGTTATGCTATATGGAACAACCTAAGACCCATATCTATATTACTACAAATAGAAGGGGTACATATACTTGTAATAAATGTGTGCATTGTATTAATATTAATTTGAGTGATCAATTTATACATCCTGTCACTGGAAAATTGTATAATAGTTTTACCTATGGAAATTGTGATACCAGAAATGTGATATTTGTGGCTACTTGCCAATTATGCAATGCATTTTATGTTGGAAAAACTAATATGAAATTCAAGGACCATATATTTAGTCATCTATCCAAACTAAACAGGAAAATAGATTTTAATGCACTTTATAAACATATTTTAAATAATATAAATCATAGTTTTAAGTTTATGATTTTATTTAGAGTATATGAGAATATCCGTGGTGGTGGCATAAACAAAAGATTGAGTTAGAAGAATTTAAGTGGATTATAAGACTTGGAGTACACATTTCCCAGGCTTGAATGAAACTGTATGTTTAAATCCCTTATTAAACCAACTGCATCAAAGGATTTAATTAAGTAGATCATGTGATTGTTAAACTATTTAAATGGTTTTAGAACTGTTTTATATTCAGATGCTGATGAAGCTTTTAAGTAAAATGGCTGCAAAATAAAGTTTATACTTAATAGCTATACTCAATATTTTGTTTTGCAGTGGACCCAGTGAATGTTATTGTTTTTTACAATGGTGATTTTATTTTCACGGCTTACTGCCTGGCTGCATTTTATTATTCTTGTTCTTATTTCAAAGGTAAGTGTTGAACCTGTAACAGAAAATAAAAAATTGTCTATGAGTACAAAGGAATGGCATATCATTGCATACTGTTAATTGCTAATGTAAGAAAGTCTAAGGTGGGTGATTTTTACAGCAATTACATCAAGATGTGTTAGCAGTGACTTATGTTCTCTATCAACTAATAGGTCTCATTTATCAAAGATTCAGACATTCATTTGTCTAACATTTACAGATTTTCACAGAATGTCCACAGTTTCGCCTCATAGGTTTGTTCAGGCAAATTATTAAAGAGTGAAGTTAGAAAATAATGCAACATATTTCAATTTCAGACTTCATATCCCTCAGAACATACATAAAAATAGTAATGGAAAACCTGTTATTCCATCAACTGTCGAAGTTTGTAAGACCACAATTGTTCAAAAAATCACCCATTATAGGGCCTTTGTCACACTTTTATTTATGGCTTTGTCCAGTTTTGTTGGTCTAAGAGTTTGGAAGGGATGTACACATTACAAAAACCTGTAAGAAATCAGTACAATTTGCAAAACAGCATCATGAAAACAGATACACTAGGCACTAAGTCAGCTATGCCCTCTGGACATCAAACAAAACATGTATGTATCCCTGAATCTAAAAGAGAGAAAACAAGCTTATGGCACAGTTATCATAATTTACACAGGGTGCTCTGTGTTGGGGGGGGGGGGGCAAGAGTCCTAGGCTGATACAAAAGATAATGAGTGCATGTGACTAAGTAAGAGAAACAAGCATACGTTTGGATAAAGTATCAAATGGCCACTGAGACAGAATGAGCTGTAAGCCTCACAAGTGACACATTAACTGTAATGTGTGTGTCTGTGTGGGAACTCCAGGTGAAATTGGTGGAGTATCTGCAAGAACACAGCCAAGCACTGTGCTAGCTCTACATCCTGGTATGTTGGAAAGATGTGAGCTGTGCATGGTAGAGGTGACAGTTCACCATCATCATCCCTGACCCAAAAAACTGGTTCTGTCAGGAACTGTACTGACACATCCATGCCCACAGTCAAATGCACTGCTGCTGCCTGAACATGACTGATGTCTGCTGGATGAGCTCTCCTCATGAGTACGCCCAGGACCACAACCCCATGGCTTGTCACATCTGTGTGTGGACACTGCAACCACTGATGGAGCAGTGGAAGTAGTGCCACTATGGCAGTGTGATCAGGTATAGCCATGTTGGCTAACATCAGATGATGTGGCTGACCTATGCCCATGTGGATGCTGTCCCCCTCCCAGCAGATGTTCCACTACAGACACCAGGCATTCCAACTTATCGTTCATCTGATCCATTGAATCAGCAGCATGGTGGAGGCAGTCATGCATGTCAGCCTGTGCTACATCTACAACCCTAAGCATTTCCTTGGAGGCCCTATTGAAATGTGCCTGCATTTCCATGAAGGCCATAAACATACATTGAGTGGCATGGAAAGACACACCAGGATCAGTTGAAGGGTGGACAGCAGGGTCTGCTCTGAGCAACCCTAACAACCCTCCTACATGGCACTTCACCCACACTTAGGCTATGGCCAGAGTAAACAGGCACTGATGCCACAGTAACCACACCGGCCTGATCAAGTGTCTCACCCTCCACCTGTCCAGTATCTGAGTGGTTGCTGGAATCAGCTTGCATAAGCCTGCTGGCTGTGTCTGATGGAATTAAAGGAATTTGCTGAATGTCAACCTCAGTGTCACATTCAATTTCTGCACTGCCCATCTGTGCCTTTGTTTGGCAACCATCATCATCATAGTATGCTGATATTCTGACAACAGGTGGTAAGAGTCCTACACTTCCACTGTCAGGGTCAGCTACACTACTACAGTTCAATATATGCTAACAAACTAACAGTGGTGCAACTATCACAGACAGGGCAGCAATACACACACAGTCCTGACACCCACCTCACAAATATGGATACATGAATATTTATTTTAAAGCTTATCAATACTGAAATAAAAATAGTTGGTTCACCATGTGCAGATGACTCCACACTTACTAGAGAGGATGGTCCTGAAAGAAGTTAAGCAAAAGATAACAACATCATCATCACAATAATAATAACAGGGGAGAACATTTTTATGCCTTTATATATCCATTAACAATACATTTAACTGAAACTTGCATGACATGTCCACCCAAAAGCCCATGTGTAATGAAGCAGAATGTGTTAACTGTATCAATCTATAACTAGTTCTCCCCCAAAACAAAATTTATTAAACCAATGTAAGTATTGATTTCAATATTTTACTATACAATAAATATTTAAAAATTGACATAGGTAAGCTTACCTGAAAACTCCTCCTGGGATATACTTGTCCTCCCTGAAACAGCAGCAGCAACATCAATGACATGATATTGTGCACTTTCCACTGTGCTCTCTGGATCCTTGACAGTGGAGAATAACTCATCATTTGGTGTCAGTGGTGTCTCTGTAGCACCCCCTCCCGGTAGCCAGCTGTCCATGGGCCACTGCAACTGATCTCCTTTGGGCCGATGACATCATGTGAGTGGCCCTCTGACTCCAGATCATATGCCCTGCTGTGTTCCTCAAGCAGCATTCATGTTATTCACTATTTGCTGCCAAATTTATATTCTTCCAGATGTATCCCCATGCCCTCTCCCAAGCAGAAAGACACCATGTCGCCAAAATGTTTGTACGATCATGTCATTTTTGGTGTCACTGAAGGGGGGTTTGTGGG
>NC_056734.1:650412084-650424584 GCF_019279795.1 Protopterus annectens | reverse complement strand
AATGAATAGAAAAATATACAACTGTTGTTGGACTATTCCTGTGTCAGCAGGTGTAAGTGTAGAGCTGCAGTGTAGATTTTTCTGGCTTCTAATACAGGATAATCCATATATTTCTACTATTGTTCCATTTCACTTTATATTAAATATAACATAAAAAATGTAAACATAATTATACATAACAATAAATATGTATAGCAGTAGTGCTCATATGAATTATATGTATGACTGAGGGTATACTGACTACTATGTTTCTATAATTATAATTGTACTATATGCCCTTAGATGGCCTTCAGACATCAATAAAACTCATACACACATAAATGTATAAACTTGGACCTTGCCAGGTCACACAGATACATGGTTAACCCGTCAATCTGTCATGTGTATTAATATACAATTCATGAGTATGTCTGAGAAGTACCTCTTTTGCGGCAAGGATGGAAAATCACTGCTATAATAGAAAATATTTTGTCTCTTATGCATAGATTTGAATCTCACACTGTAAAAATCAGTTTTATCAGTGTATAAAGCCATACTAAAAATGTCAATCAAATACCAGTCGCAGTGAACGGAACACCACAGAGCTATTTGCCAGTGGTAAAGTACCTGAGAAAACGGCCACTACACATTTTCCGTAAATGCAGATTGCTGAAGAAGGATGAGTTCACCAGATATAAAATCCAATTTATTGAATTGTAAAAGAAGAAAACTGCCATGTTTTCAAAATTAGAATATTAACGTTACTAAATGCCACAAAACATTTTCGTAGGAGTAACACTCGAACTTCATCAGATATGAAAAAAACTTTCATGTTGTCACTTCCTTTTTATATACATCTTAATTGGAACACTAATTCAATTGATCAATTAGTCTTTTAAAGGAACTTACACTCAAACACTTTAAATGAATAAATTTACATAAAATAATTTCCTAAAACATCAAATATTTCACACAATGAACTTTAAAAAATGATTCACTAATATAAATAATGTTGTATTGAAGTATTTCATATGAATGTTGTATCTTTCGGCTTTTCCTGGTTAGGGGTCGCCACAGCGGACCTCCAGTTCGCTAATGATTGACAGTAGATTTTTACGTACCGAGTTGCCAGCCCTGATGCACAACCTTCAACGAAGGTACGCCTATTCATGCATGTCTCCACACAGAAGACGCTTTAGCTGAGAATCGAACAGGTTTTTAAAATACATGTTGACTATATATGGAACTTTTATAATACAACATATAATATATGAAATATATAATAAAATGGTCTAAATATTCCCAGCAATTAGATGCAACTAATACAATATACTGTAGATGTAAATATAAATAAAATATATAAATGTCATGTCACTGACATTATATGTATTATAACTTCGCAGATCTAAGCTTGAGTAAAGGGGCAATGGATATGTGATCATTCATGCCAGGATATTTATTGGCTTCTAAAACTACTTGCCAGAATGTCTCCCTATATTCTAGTTTAGTTCCCAGGGGCCTCCCTAAGTTTTCTAGGAACCATTTCTACCACATGAAAGTGAAATTTAGCTTGGGGGCATTAAAGGGTGTGTTTATATAAAGCATTTCTAGAACTTTGCTTCTGGATGTCATTCATATGTTCATATATTCTATGTTTTAAAGTTCTCTCAGTTTTCCCTACATAGAATCCTTCACACCCTTTACATAAAGCAATATACACTAGCCCCTGGGAGTTACAGTTAGAATAGTTTGAAGCTGCTATCCATTTCTTCCTAGCTGATAAAAATATTTTTTGTTGATGTGTAATATATTTACATTGAGGGCATGCTCCACATTTGTATGTGCCCTTAGATTTACTGGAAAATACAGAAGGATACTTTTTACTAAAAATGCGTCAGATCATGACATTTATGCCCTCAGTACGTCTGCAAAGTTACATCACCTAAAAGTTTCAGCAGCAAACAACACTCAAACTTATGCTAAGTGTCAGATTAATCTTCCAATTTCCAAAATTGCTTTCTTTCTGTTTGGCACTGGTGGTCTCTACTTAACATCAAGCAAATGTGGTTGGCATCTTTGCTCAAGTTTGTTCGCGATCAGTAAACATGATAACATGCATTGGCAAGAAATAATTCTATTTCTGTTCTCCCTGGTTGGACATGTCTGTTGGTAGGAGAGGAGGTGCTCAATTTAAGGTGCAGAGGTGGGGTATTGAGGAGTCCAGAATCTTCACTGGACTCTTTGTAAAGCACCACAGCTGAAGGTTATTGTAGGGGGGACTATACTAGCTCCCAGTACAAGTCTGAGGCTTAGAATATTCAGGTCAAGGCTGTCTCCAGGGCGACTGTCAATCCACGCAGTGGAGAACAGTCTTGCATCACTTTAATGACCTGAAACGGCATAAGAGGGATACACTAAACTAATGGCTGGATGAGTTCAGGACTGGTAACATCCCACAGTTGTGCAACTATACCGATAAAGAGAATTTATAGTAGATAGACAGTTGCATATAGGCAATGCTGGTATGCATAATGTTCTCTTATTCTCTTCTCTTTATTCTACAGCCAGTACAGAGATTATAGTTTCATAGCTTCATAGTTTAGCACTAGGCTATCTGACCTGGGGCATTTATAAGCCTAACCATAGTGATGTGGCTTTCGCCACCCCATGTAATGGTACAAAAGTGTTCAAAATTGATTTAGAATACTGTGCCTCTGTCTAGTAGTGACACAGTGAAGACCCCCTTACATAATAGAATTAGTTTGCTGTGCCTCTGTCTAATAGTGACACAGAGATGACCCCTGGGGTAAACATATGATCTCCCATCCACTCGTCAAGATTTCTCTTGAAGAGAGTCAGTGAGGCGCTCTGCCTAACATGAACTGGGATTCTGTTCCAGAGTATGGGAAGCCTCTGAGTTATGAATTTGTCCCTCCAGCATGTCCTATTCATATTTGTGCTGAGGTTTAAATCTTTAGCTCTCATGGTTCTGATGGATTTGGATTTTTTGAGGTGGAGCATGTCCATCAATTCCTGATTGGACATGGCCTTGTATGTCAGGCACAGATCACCTCTGAGTAGGCGGTATGCTACTGAATAGAGCTGGAGTTTCTTTAGTCTGGCAGCATATGACATATGTTGGAGACCCTTGATCCTCTTGGTGAGGTACTTTTGGGGTCTCTCTAGCTGTTGTAAGTGCCGGGTGAGGTACATACCAAATGGGGCATTGTACTCAATCATGGGCCTGATAAGGGAGGAGTATAGGGGTACAATGACCTCCTTTGATCTGGATGTGAATCCCTTCATGATAAGGTGGGCAAGGTAGAAAGTCTTTCTAACCACGTTGGCAATGTGGGTGTCAAATGAGAGGTCACTATCGACTTGGGTCCCCAGGTCTCTGATTACTTTTTCCGTACTCAGTGGGTTACTGTCTATGTGATAATTTGTGGGTACTTTGTTTTTCCCAAAGGGGATGACTATACATTTTTTGGCATTTAGTTTAAGGCCGTGACTCCGGCAACAGTTGTCCATTTCAGTGAGGCCTTTCTGTAGGATGTATATGTCAGCTGGTGTATCGACTATGGCGCCTAGTTTGTAGTCATCTGCGAACTTTGTCAGCCACAACCCTCCCATATTTGCTTTCACATCTGAGAAATAAATGCCGAACAAGAGGGGTCCCAGGACAGAGCCCTGTGGGACACCACTTGTGACTGGCTTTGAGTCTGACATGGCTCCAGCAATCTTGACTTTATGGGTTCTATCTTTTAGCCAGTTTGCAACCCATCTTGTGACATATGGATTTACATTTAAGCTGTTGAGCTTGTCTATGATGCCAGAGTGGGGTATTGTGTCGAAAGCTTTAGCCAAGTCCAGGTAGGCTGTATGGACTGCTTTGCCCTCGTCAATGGCTCTAGTGACTGTTTCGAAAAAGTCAACCAGGTTCAAAAGTCAGGATCTGCCCTTTACAAAGCCGAACTGGGTGGGATCAAGTGTCTGTAAGTCCCCAATGTCTCTGTTTATGAGTTCCATAATGATTCTTTCCATAGCTTTACAGACCAGGCTGGTTAAGCTTATGGGGCGGTAGTTACCAGGGTCTGTAGAGGTGCCTCCTTTGTGGAGTGGGACTACTGTTGCTGTACACCAGTGTTCAGGTACATATCCTGTAGTAAGGCTAAGGTTAAATAGCATTTTTATGTGCGGGTTTAGCTCCTCTTGGAGTTCACGTAGCAGGCAACCCGGGATACTGTCAGGTCCCATTGATGCTGTGTTTTTAGCTTTGCTGAGGGCGGTTCTCACCTGGACATCTGAGATGACAGGGAGGTTACATTTAGCTGGGATAAGTATTTCTTATTTTGGGGGTGAGGGAGGGGAGAAATTTGCACTGAACCTGTCTGCCAGAATGTTGGCAATATCTGCGGGTTCAGTGTATTTTTTGTCATTGTGAACTAACTCTGAACATATCTGAGGGTTTCCGCCCAGGTTTCTAACATAGCTGAAGAAGGTCTTGTGGTTATCTTTAATGTCCATATCGATTTTTCTCTCAAAGTTGGCCTTGGATGTTTTTTGAGAGAACGTAGCTTTCTACTAGTGCTGATCAGAGATGCATTCTCTTTATGGAATTTTGCTCTGTTGTGCAGTAGCTTCCTTCTTTTGTTATACAATTTGTTTATGGCTGGGGTCCACCAGACAGGATGCCTGCCCTTGGTGGAGGGGGTCTTGGCTTTATTTGAGATTGCATGATCCATGCATTCTTGGAGATGTCCGTAGAAAGCATTTGTGAAGGATTCTGCATTGTGGGATGGGGTTTCCACTGGCCCAGTGGGCTTAAAGGATACCATCTCAGTTTTAAGAAGTGTAAAGTCATCTTTTGAGAAGGTTTTCACTGTAGTCTTTTGTGTTGGGGGTGGAGGTTGATATGTGTATCCAGGGTGATTAGTTTGTGGTCAGATCTCACTAGTGAGGGGTATACTTCCGGTGTGGAGCACTTTGTCCCCATGTTTGTGATGATCAGGTCTAGTATATTATCTCCCCTTGTGAGAGAGGTGACTGGCTGTTCCACTGCATTTGAATTTATGAATTCCAGGAACCCTTGGGCTAGGGTGTTTGGGCTACAATAATGCACCCAGTCTATGTTAGGGTAGTTGAAGTCTCCCTATATGATGGTGTTTGGTGAGACATTCATATCCTCCAATGTCTTCAGGAAGGCTGAATGGGGTTCCTGTGATTGGGAGGGTGGTCTGCAACATGCTACCAGTTGTATAGCAGTTTTGCCTATGGTTAGTTGCACCTGGATGGTCTTTGATGCTTCATGTGCTGCCACTAACCTGGAGGTGTGGGTGTCTTTGATGAATATGGACACTCCCCCTCCCTTTTTGGTTTGGCCCGAGTTTTGGGGCCGAAAAGCATGACACGAGGTATAGCCTGGTAGTGCCGGGGTGCTCTCAGGAGCCTTGAACCAGGTTTCAGTTACTGCACAGACATTGATGTTCTCCATACTGAGGAGTGCTTCGAGAGCCTGCATCTTGAGATTTAGACTTCTGGCGTTGAGCAGCATTACCCTTAATTTTTTTCCATTTTTGGTTTCTAAGGAGGTGGGTTTGTCTTTTGAGCCTTGCCTAAAAAAGGCACTATGGGGGTGGCAAGAGCCTTAGCCACTATCCGGAAGCCCAGTGGTGACAGATGCAAGCCGTCCCTTGCGAATCAGCGTGGCTTGTCCAGCATGTCATCCCAAGCAGACAGACATTGGATCCCCCTAGAATGACACCAGTATTTGAGCCAATTATTAAAGCTGATCATCTTGTCTTTGTATTGTGGCATCATTCTTGGTGAGGGCAAGATGCTGCTCAGGGTCAGGGTCATACCAGCCTGGGCTACATAATCAGAGAGCTCCTCTATGTCTCTTTTCATGTAGTCCAGGGAGGTAAGTCTCAGGTCATTCACGCCGGCATGGACAATGACGGAGTCATATTTGTACTTGCTTTGCAGTGACCTGAGTGCGTGTGTTATGTGGCAGATCCTAGCTCCCGATAGGCAGCTCACCATTACCCTCTCCTTGTTCAGCCTAGTAAGCAGAACGTCAGTGTGTCTGACTATAGAGTCACCTATTACTAGTGTATCAGGCATGGTGTTTGGCCTTAAGGGCTGTGATTGTTTGACACACTGATTTATTGAAGTATGTGTTGCATGTGTTATGTTTTGAGGTGGTGGATTTTTGGGTGTCTGCTTTGGGAGCCTCTGTTGTTTTGGTAAGTTTTTTGTTAGAGCCTCCGAGTATGTCTTTGTGTTATTATGTGTTTGGTTTGCAGTTGTGGTAGGTCTATGTGGGACTGGGTTTGGTGTGTGTGTGGTTACCTTCTCCTCCTGTCTGGTCTTGCCAGTCCTGAGTTGAGAGAGTTCAGCCTCCAGTTTGGCTATATAATTGCATCTCTCATATGTATTTGTGTTTGTTGGGAGGAGGAGAGGGTTGTCTGTGTACATGAGACAATTGCAGCATTGTCTCAAGATTCCCAGATTAACCAGATAAACTAGAGAGGATGCTAGTAATCTACCACTCGACATGCTAGAATATTATAAGGGAGTGCTGTGCCTTTAAGGGAAGTGGGTACTCACAGGGAAGGTAGGTGGATGTAGTGCTTACTTTAGTTAGCGAGTGCTAACTTAGAAGAGAGGTTTTGAGAAAAAGTGCTAGACTTATAATAAAGCGATTAGACTGATTATTATAAGAGTAGAGCTTTCTTAAGGAAAAATTTGAGGAGCAGACTTGGCGGAGCCAGAAAAAGTTTAACCTTGTTTAACCGGCGCTGCACTATGCGCACAAACTCGCAAAGCCGTGCAAACGCGGATTTTAAACAGGGAACTTCAAAAGAGCTAGAAATGGTCCAAAACAACCAATTACTACAAGCTCTTGTGCTGAGGTCACTCCTTCAGGGACTGATAGGCTGCTCAAGGCTCCCCACTCCCACTGGTGAGCAAAGAAACTTCCTTCTATCCAAGTAAGGCAATGGACAACACAGGAACTACACCACAGCCCAGAATACAGCAAAGCCTGTATACTGGTCTAAACTAGTCGAGGAGAGGCGGGAAAACAAGGATATTTATTAAGTATAATTAAGCTATCATGTTTTTTCCTAAATCGCCAGTTTTAGTAGAAATTATGAGAGCTAGGGCAAAATTTTGAGCCACAATCAGGGACAGTTGAGAAGTATATCGTTTATGTTACTAATTCATAGCAGCACAGAAAAATAATTCCTTAAGCATTTCCCTTCTTTTTTTTCAGTTGTTTTCTAGGGGATACAGGGTTGCCAGCAGGCCTATGCCTATATTATGTATATATATTATATAATTATATATATAATTATATCTATTATGGTGAATAGAGAGGCCCATGCTGAGCATATACAGAGACTGAGGAAAGCAAGGGCTATGTATGCAGCACAATTGAAATATTATTTTAGCTTTTAAATTTATTTATTTTTTATGCAGTTGTAGCAAAGTAAGAATGCATACCCTAACTGTAAATGCAAGCAAGCATGCATGTTTCATTTTGTCACACAAGCCAACTTTGAGTCAATTCTAAGACTGTAATCAGGTGTTGTGTGTTCAAATACCATAAGAAACAAATATAAAATAGTAAAATCCTTTAAAAATGTCAGTAAATTAATTTCTACACAAGTGGCATAAATGCCCTGCTGTTAACTTAATTTGTATAATTGAACCAAGTATATGTGCAATATATGCACATTGCAAGGATTACTTTGAGCGATCCTTAATTATAGATTGTAGTTGTTAAGAAATTTACATAAATGCAAAAGTTCAGATAAAATACTTTATTATTGTTATGATAATGCATTTTATGTCACATATGATGGTATTAATTTTCTCTCTCTTTTTTTTTCCCTCACCCCAACCCTTATCTCTTTTTTTTTCTATGTGTCATCAAAACATCTCCATGTCATCCATCTCTGACAAATCCCAAAATGCTTTACAGCACAGGAAGATAGGGCAACTTCAGTGGCTCAGCCTGGCCCCTGCACTACTGGCTCCGGTAGCGACGCCCTGTACATCCGGAACCCAACCTGGCACTACTGCCTCCGCTGCTCCTGCACTATGTATGGCCACAGGTAGCACTGCCCTGGCAGCTGGTGCTATGGTAGCCTCCGAGAGTACTGGCAGAAGTTGTTAGCACTCACCAGGAGATGTCAGGGTTGGTGCACAGGGTCGTGCACAGCACCACTGGTGCATACCTATTATGGATGGAGAGACTTCTCTCCCTTATGGTCCAAAGGAGAAGATGTCAAGCACTCCAACAGCCAGTGGAGTAAAGGGACAGTGATGACAGTCCTGCAGGTGAGAACTAAATTTTCACTGTCCCCATGTTTGACAGGTATGGCATAGGCACCGGAAGCTGTTGAAGACTTGGGGGGGAGTGGAGGGTGAGAGGGGCACTCAGTGATCTAAAAGGGGCAATTTTTTAAAATCTGTTTACTACCACAACATAAGTTCACTTAGAGGACATTTTAAGCTTAGCCAATGTCCCTTTTGGTGCTTGAATTAACATTTCCTGATTGGTCTTAACTATCCCATGGCTGATAATTGTACATTAGCCCTTGTGAGAATAACTGTGATCATACCATAGATAATTTGAGGGGGACTCATGTAAGGGATGCAGCATGTAGGAACTGCCTCTATCCATTAGTGGTACGAGAGGCAATCCTGGAGTACATTTCTTATTACCCATACTTTGATCCAAGTACATTTGAATATGGACAGGGATAAGCTTTGTTTTGCGTGAATGGATAGTCTGTAACCCCCTACCTGTCCAGCAGCAGTCCCCTCTCCAGCCACTCCACTGCTGCATTACTTGTCTGTTTCCCCTCAGTTATCATAAACACTGTTCAAAGCTATCATAATGCATACTGTTTTCTTATTTACTTTTACAGTGATTACAGAAATTGAAATAAAATAGCACAAACACTGAGCCATTTGCTAAGCAATACAGTCTCTCAATGAAAACATACTTAGCATGAGCAGTAAACTTCACTGCCCTTGAAATTCTCATTCATTGAAATGGCATGAAAACCCACATTCATTTTGCATCTGGGCAGTGGAGGACTAAGCTTGCCTCTTGGTTGTTTTCAAACCATAGGCTGCTTACATATTTTTAGGCATGTGAATACATGTATGCGTACTTTGATTCACTTTCCTGATTGTATTAAATTATATTCCTTGTTAGAATGTGTTTCAAATGTGTAGTTTTGAGTAGTCTTCTAGTAAGCAATGAAACAAAATGTATGAACCAATAATAACGAAACTACCAATTTCAGAAAATTTCAACCATAAAAGGCCACTCAAACTTCTGTCATTACAATCCACCAATATCAGTAAATATGCAAATTCTCTGCAGAAGTAAAGTCAACTAAATAATTCCACATTAAAGGGATCTGTAACTAATAAAGAGGTTGTTGCTAGCAAACAGCTTTATATTTCATTCGATGAGCTAGTAATATTGCAATAGGGAATGGATGGCAAACTGATAACAGGTTCATACTTACTAGGTAACTACTCCAGAGGAGGACATTTACAAGACTGCAACATCCAGTTCCTCTAAAGTACAACACAGTATAATATCAGAAATCAAACTGCATACTGTGGGAGTAGAATCCACAGCCTTCTGCAAAAGCAAGTTATCAACCCACATTGTTACATGGGCATGGGAACATGCAAACTCACACTGGGTCACAATTAAGAGAAGTGCTAAGTGGCCATTGATGCTACCATACAGAGTTTCCATTACCTCTGTAGCAGGGAGGATATCAGGCCATCAACATTTTGTATTACTATTCATCATTTTGTTTTTCACTGTACTACTTGAAATTTGCTTATAAAGTTGTTACTATAAAGATTTTAATTTTTTTAATAAATACAACCACATCATGATCACTTAAAGAGGCTGTTCAAGGGTTATATAGTCTTCTACAACATGTATATGTGGGCACATACAATTTTAATCCATTGTGTAATCCTCACAGCCCACAGATTCACTATTTTCAAAAGTAAGCACTTTTGTAACTGTTTCTACACACGACTAATACATTTTCACTTGCATCTCCAAGGAAAATAAATTTCTCAATTAATTTGATTTGAATTACTATTTCAAATTTACCTGAGCATAACCTTTCATTTAGACACCATAATTTCAAAGTTACTGCAAGCTGAGCTCATCTGCAGATTTTACAAGAACCAATATTCTGCAAAGTTCCAAATAAAAATGTCAATGCCTCTGTAATAAAATAAAAAAAATACTATAATACTGGTAACAGACCACTGAAAACACAAGGGCAGTGGAAAGAACTATCCATAACAAAGGGTAATGTATGTAACATTATTGGAGCTGGACACAAAACTTGGTTAAATTAGACTTTTTACATGGGTGGGCATAGCCTAAAAATTGCTACACATTTGATATACTTTGTTTTACATGTCAGGCCCATGAAGAAACACAAATAAAACAGAATTAATAGCAGTAATGAGGTACACAAATAATATTAAAAAGAAAAAAAAAGGAAACAGTTGAGTTAATGCATATGATGCCATGCTGTTGTGGTATATCTACCCTTCCCAGTATAAGGTAAACAGTAATGTAATGATATGTCTAGTCATCTTTTTAAAACTACTCCAAAATGTAAGCACTCCATTAGGAAACCAGTGTCAAAAACTAAAAGTGTATAAAGTCCAAAGGAACCCTGTTTGACAAAATACATGAAGACCTTATTACCTGTATAAGGGAGCTCCAATTAGGCATAAAGAGTAAGATGGCAGTTTGCATTTCAGAGACAGAAAATCCTTGATGGATGCAATACCAAGTTAGCCTTAATTCTTCTTTCAATCCAAAAGCACTCCGTGGTCCAGGATGTATTTAAATGACCCTTTCACCAACTTAAATGTACCACAGTGCATATGAAGTTGCCCATTCTATACCTAAGGCCTGTACAAGTCATGCACCTGATATATAATGCAGGCTGTTACCATAGCTGTGGCTTTTATCGAAGGTGGCCACTGGACATGTGTCGGTCATCCTACTACAGAGGGAATGGGAACAGCAGCAGCCAAAGGGATGATTCCACACTATTATGCTTGTAGCATTCATCACTGACAGCTGTTAATCATTTTCCTACACAGCTGTGTTATCCAGAATGCATATACCTGGGTGTTGCACTACTTAAATGTGCTTCACAGTCCCAAACTCATTCCATCATGCTGAGCCTAACGGAATAACTTGGAGTAGGGGATTGACTTTTTGTTGCAGCATGCTTGACGCTATGCTGGATAGCTATTCTACAAACTTTTAATGTACGTGAGCTTGCCTCCTGTGAAAAATCAACAACGGTTCCAGTTTGCAGAACCACCTGCAGGCAACAGGCTCATAAATCACAGAGCTGACCTTTTACAACAATTACTGGAGAGGTTTGGAATTCATTGATATAAAGTGTTACTGTTAGTGAAGCTCTATCAGATTATTCTTAGACAATTTGTAGAACTATTGTAATTTGGGCAGTCCACCAACTATACAACTGCAGTTTTTAATGTATTATAGCCATGTACCTTCTGCAGACTCTCTGATTCTCTCTCTCTCTCTCTCTCTCTCTCTCTCTCTCACACACACACACACACACACACACACACACACACACACACACACACACACACACACACACACACACACCAAGGATCAGCAACATGGATCAGCAACACAATCCCCCCAGCAGCAGTACGGATCAGCAACACAATCTCCCCAGCAGAAGAACTGATCAGAAACATCTCCTTACTGGTGTCTGAATTCCTTGAGAGCAAGAGCTGGATGGGCAATAGGTAGGCAGGCTGAAACACACTCTCCTTAAGAGCAAGAGCTGTACACACTTTCCACAAGAGCAGATAATGGAAGTTTAAAACTTCGCACCTGTGTTTGGTGTAACGACACACGCATGGGTCCTGTGTTTGACACACAAATGGGTCCTCTGTTTTTGTTTATTTTCTTTGCTGCCACAGGGACAGGACAAGATGGTCTTGCAAAAGTGAGGGGGGTTCTACCTCCCCCCTTGCTGAATGGTTCCAGTACCCTTGGGGTATGGGCATCTGTTGTCCCCTCCCTAACCACAATTATGGTATCCCCCAACCTTTTGTGTCCCTAACCATTCCTGTGTCTTGTCTTGTTTGTCCTATATGTTTGCATCTTCTTCCTCACCTACCCTACTTACCTGACCCAGAAGTACCTATGGCCCTTACCCAACATTCCTCTCTTACTGAAGTAAAAATAAAAAATGGGCACCTGTCTCACAAAAAAAATACTGTCCCATATATCCACATATAGCTCTTCACTTCATGCATGTCCTTTTGACACACTTGATTCAGTCCAAATGGTTATACAACAGGATTGCATTGTTATCACCCTTCTTTTTTGAGGTAACAGTCCAAATTCAGTTAATATTTTATACATATTCATTTTAAACTGTTGAAGAACTGGA
>NC_056734.1:650389584-650407084 GCF_019279795.1 Protopterus annectens | reverse complement strand
ACCCATCACTTTGATAAATGTTTATATAATTATGTAAATGTCTCAATTTCAAAAATTTTGAATTAAAAAAAAAATTGAGTCTACTATTTATAGGAAAGATACCTACCTACATTTTTAAAGCTATCACCCATATACTTGTAAACAAGTGTTTCTAAAGGCGACTGATCAGGGCAGCTAGAATGTGTTCCACCTTCAACATATTTTTGGTAAAATGTCACAAGATGACCAATATTTTCCTGGAAAGTAGGTATCCACACAATCTGCTTAATGCCATACTTTGGAAATGATCAAAGTGTGGAGGACTAAATATCATCCCCTTTAAGGATTAGATTATGTGAGTAAGCCCAGGATAGTGGCTACTGAAGAAATCACTACAAATTTTACTAATTGTTTGGTTATTAAATTTGATGGTTTTGCCCATGAAATAAAAATCATAATATAAAATCATTGGAATTTTTTTTAAAATAGACCCCCAACCTATACATTCTTGTTGGTGATAAATCTTCTTTTATTTACAAAACAGGTAAAAACTTAAAACACCTTTTTGAGAAAGCACCAAGCATATACATGAACAGATTCTCAAGAGGCACACATAAGTGTGAGGCTTGTAACCAATGCCCTTTCATTTTAGAGGAAGACACCTGTTTGTGTAGTGACCAAAGAGTAAAACTGTAAAAGGTAACTATTCCACAAAAGGAATTGAATATATTGCCATCTGCTCTAGTTGTAACAATTTTATGTTAGAAAAACATTTTGTTAAACACATCTATGAGCGCAACTATGATATTTCTAAGAGAAATCTCATCAGCTATCTCTACAAATAGACACTGAAATGTGTTAATTACAATAAATTCCTCTTGGGATTCTTGAGGTGGTCACACAAAACAACAGGGGAGGTGACTTGGACACTTTTTCTGGAGAAAAGGGAATTAATTTGGCAACTGAAGTTAAATACCTCAAATCCCCCTGGTTTGATAAACCACATTTCACTATTACCTATTTAAAGTTAAGAACTAGGAAAATATAAAACTGTCATTGGACATGTTATAATGTTAAATTTCCCTTTGCATAGTTTCAGGTCTTTTAAATACTGTGTATGTATTTTTATGTGTACTGATATCCTTTAAGCATTGTTCATTAATTTTTACTTTTTTCATTTCAAGCAGTTAAACTTAATCCAATTTAGAATTGCTTATTTTGAATTGCAATTATGTCACATGATGCTTTTTTTAATGTCACATGATTTTTTAAATTATTTTTATCATGATTCTGAAGAAGTCCTAATAGATTAAAAGGGATGAAAGCATTTAACCTTTTTATCTATACATTCCTGTTCATTAAATAACTTTTTCCACTGCATTTATGTAAGAGTGGACTGGTTTGTCTCATATGGGCATTGTCTTACTGGGTTGAACAGTGCGTGAGCCTTTTACATTTTATTTCATGATGTGGGGTATGGCCTGTGGATCCAGAGGAGTGAAGTTTATATCAAATCTGTCAGCTAGCAGGTTGGCAATTTCCTCCAGTGCAGTTTCATTTTAGACTCCTAGCATTAATCAGCAGAACCTTGAGTTTGCCTCTAGTGGATTTTTTTTTATGTCAGAATTTTTGTTGCTTTGGCATTGCCTATAAAAGGCATTATGGAGGAAGGAAGTGCCTTTGCCAGTATCCGACTACCTAGGGGACACAGTTGCAGACCACTTCTGGAAAAGCAGCATGGCCTGCCAACCATCTCATTCCAGGCTGATAGATACTGGACCTCCCTGGATTGACACCAGAAGCTAAGCCAATTGTTGATCATTTCTTGTTTATATTGTGGCATCATCCTGGGTGATGGTACATTCTACATATACATTCACTATGCAGTCCATACTGTAGCATGTTGAAATGTGATTAGTGTTAATGATACAACTGTCTTCATCAACATGCCTTCATCTACTGTACATTATCATGTTTCACCCATCCTCTTTCCCTGTGTTCATTCCTACAAGTCATCTGTGTGTCCCTGTTCAATACACACACTTCCCCCTGAATGTTTATTTATAATGCACTCTATGTACCCTTACTGATAATTTACACAACCTTTTGCTCAGTATGCTTAAAACAGGTTTCTGCAACACTCTGCACTGCATACACTGTAATGTAATGTCTTGGAACTATATACATTGCTGTATTAGGATGGTGCAGTGATGCAGCAGTTTGTGTTTTCACCTCACAGCAAGAGATTGTCTAGTTCGATTCTCAGCTGAGATGCCTTCTGTGTGGAGTCTACATGTTCTCCCTGCATTCGTGTGAGTTTCCTCTGGGTGCTCCAGTTTCCTCCCACAATACAAAGACATGCATCTGGAGTATTTGTGTCTGGGCTTCCAGTGAAAACCGACTCACTCCAAGTCAGATTTTTGCACTAAACAAATGTTAAATAAATGAAATAAACGAATAACCCTGGAAATCATTGTGGCATTTTGCGCAAACATGCAGACCTAGCTTCCCTGTAGGCAAGCAGGTTTACATGTCTGCTGCTGTCCGTGTTGTTTGCAACTTGTATTTTTTTTAATTACATAAACTTCCCATTCCTTAATTCATACATTTTTGTCAGCCACAACTTTTTTAACATCATACACATCCTGACTTAAGCTTAGAGAAATACTTTAATTAATTATCTCCTATCTCTGCTGTTCTAAATTGTTAACAACAGTTTTCTTTTTAACTGTACATTTACATTTTGAGAAATAAAGTTCTTTCAATGAGATATTCTACTTCTGATTCCATATTCATTAACAAATATTTCTTCTAATGGAAATGTTTCAAAAGTTATTTAGTAGAAAGGTTCAGTTCCTATTTGTATTAATGTCAGACAAAGTGAATCCTAAGGGCATATCAACATTGTTTGAAGCACAGTACCTGTTTATTTGCTGTTTATACTTTGTTTTCACTCATGCAACAGGCATTTTTCACCAGCTGTTCTCTGCACCTGCACATCCTTTTCTTTCATTGCAACCTACTACTACTGCTGCATAAGTCCTTACTGTGAAAACATGGCTGTCAGTCCATCTCTGTGTACTCCTCTCTGTTCCATCTTCTTGAGGCCCAACACAGAGTATGCTCTTAAATTCATTTGTTTGTGTGGCCAGACATGTACTCTCTCTATGTACACCATCATTTACACATCCTTCGGTCAGTCATCTCCTCACTATGAGATATTTTGTTCATTATCACACGGCACTGCAATACCTCTGATTTTTCTTGTTCTGCTTCTTCCCCATTTTTGTCAAACAGAGTCATCCAGACCCCCTGATGTCATGATATTCACCTGCAAAACATCTTTTTCCTTCTAAATTGTAGTTTCTTTTTTTCTCTTTCCCTAGCTCATTTCCACTCATGGCTTCCATCTACGATTCGGGGATCACTGATAATTGCTCACTGGTGCCACCTAGTGACCCCCTCGCAAAGAGCAGGGATCCTTTATTAATTCCAGTATATAAATATTTACATTTTTTACATACTATACATTATTTACAGTTATTTACAATTCTTTTACAATCATTTTTTTCATTATTTACATGGCTTTATGTAAACGTCCATTTCTTTTCATATGCATTCATTTTATGACCCCGCCCCTTTTCTCATAGTCAAAATCGTACTTTTTCAGTATTTCTGCCAATATCCATTTTGCATTAAAGTTAATTCATTCCATATTGACCCTATAATACCAAACATCATTCTATCAATTTTCTTTCCTTTATCTTTATAATATTCAAATTTCAAAAATGTCTGTATTTATATATTCCACTTATGTAAATCCTTTCAACATATTATCTTCACATATATTTCCCCATAGTTTCTTCACCCTTTTATACTCTAAAAAAATGGATCTACCTGAAATGATCGACAAGCTAAAAGCACGACAATGAGAACACCGACACGAAAAGAATGAAAGTTGAAATACCCGAAAGTGTAAATGCCCGACAAACCATAATTCAGACATGTAACCAAACATGGCCATAACCACAGAAAGATACATTACAGAAAGAATACCACTTCATTACTAACTGCCGTACACATAAATCATCATCACAGCAAGTGGTAAGCACTAGTTAATGCAACCGCCAATGGAAACAATGCAAACCATTGAAAAGCACACCCCACCTGTAAGTTACCATGCTATGCACCGAAGAAAGAACGGCGGATAATGAGACAATCCCCCCAGTAGAGTTAGGACACACATACCAAATGGTAAAATCACAAAAAAGGAAGGACATCTTAGTTATAGACACGTACCTGTATCATCACAAAAGAACAAGGCACAACAAGCGGTACTGGGCATGTAAATATAAACTCCTAGGCGTGTGTAGAGGCAGAGCTGTTACAACAGTAATGCCGGACAGCAATAAATTATTAAAGTTGGTAGCGCACAACCATGCCGCGGATCCTGGTGAGCTGCAAAGATACGTAGTTTGTAGTGACCTTAAGAGCAGAGCAAGTCTAAGTAGAGACACACCTTGTTTGATAGTGGAGGACACACTAGCATCAACATCCCTGGATGCAATACACTGTATTCCCCATAGAAGGGCCCTCTTGCAACAGGCGAACCGCATTATACAGTTAAAATGCAGAATCACTACTGGGATTGATGTGGAACTATTAGCAATTTACTTTGCAAAGTTCCCTGCAAAGTCAGGTACGTTCCTACACAAAACAATGTCAGACCCTGCTACTAACACCACTGTTGTGGTGTTCACCACGGTAGATAATATGCACAATTTGAGCAGAGCTACAATCTGGCTCATGGACAGTACATTCTTTACGAAGGGTGTAACCATCAGACAACTATACAGTATCCATGCACTAATAAAGACCAGCACACATAGTAAATCCGTTCCTCTACTGTATGCCCTAATGTCAAGTAAGTAGCCCAAAGCCTACAATTACATGTGGTATAGTTACTTATCAATATTTATACTCCTACCCATGTCCTTCAGGTACTCATTTAAATGCTTAATAGTTTCCTTAAGACATTCTTTATTCTCTGTCACTACTATTATATCATCTGCATGTGAAAACATTATTGGTACACTAATTCATTCTATCACCTTGTATTCTGCTAGTTTTAATATAATATTAATTTTGCTAACAACTGCATTTCTAATGAAGGCAAATAGAATGCTACTCACTGGAAAACTCTGTTTTATACCACATTTTATATCTATTTCTTGACTTAGTCACCTATTCGCTAACACTTTTACTTTATCCTTTTCATGTGCCATGTAAAATATCTTTTAAATCCTATCACTTATATTGTATTCTTTCATTATATCTCATAAATTTCATGTTGTATCTTCTTGAGTCTTTAGTTAAGTTCACTTGCCAAAATATTTACTTCCGTTTTCCTATTCATGTTATCCACAATTTCTCTTAGTATCAATAATTCTTGACTTCCTTTTCTCTTTCTTCCAAATGCTGTGTTTTCTAATATTTTATTAAATTTTTCTTCCAGTTGTTTTGTATTATTTTCATAAAAATCTATAGATCAGGATTATTAAGTACTTTGAGTCTCCAATTTCGTATGTCTTCTTTTTCTTTTTTCCATATGACTTTCACTATTCCAACACATATTTCTTTTTGCCCAAATCCTTCATCAAACCAGTCATTTAACACTTCCACAAAATACTTATTTTGTCACTCTGATATATGATATTCCATCCTGTCTGGTCTTGTCACCAATTCTACATTCCCTAACTTTAACACATTATTCAATTCTTCCATAGTAATTTATTTCCTGAATTCTTTATTATTTTGTTCTGCCTTTTTTCCTGCGGTCCACTTTTGTTTACTTTTTATCTTACCTTCTTTAAAGATCTTTTTTATTTGTTTACTACATTCATTATCTTCTGTTGGGTTGCGATTATTTGTTCCTTCTCATTTCTTATTTCTCTTATTGTCCTTTTATGTTATTTTACTATCCTATTCAAATATGGCTCTACTTCCTCCTTTCTTCCCTATAATATTCTCTTGATTTATCTCATATATTTATTTCTCTCTTCCAAAATATACTTTCTTATTCCTTACTAAATCTGCAAATGCATTATTAATCACTTCTTTCTAATTATTCTTTCCCTCTTTTCTTTGCATGCCTTGCCATTGCAAATAACATTTTTATATTTATTTTTCAAATGTATCCACCATACTGTCCGATTTTTGTAAAATATTCTCATTCCTACATCATCTTTTCTGATGAGCTCTACCCTTTCCTCATCTAACTCTTCCTCATTTATTCTTTTAATTCCCTGACCTATTTTAGATGTCCATTCCTTTTCTGTATCTCTAGCCATATGATTAAATGATATGAAAATACTGTACATTTTGTCCCTTATGACATTATCTTTAAACTTTCAGAAATTATAAAATAATCTATCTTGGTTCTCAGATTATGTACATATTATAATATGGAAAATAACAATTAAAATTGAATTTCAATATGTGGGGAAGAGTCTCCACTTTTGAAAATTATACAGTAATGTCATCTATTCAATGTACGCTTGTATGAAAAGTTTTTTTTTTCAGGCGACATTCTCTTCATTGTTATCTCTCTATCTCTTTTTATCTATTTGTATCTCTGTATAGTAAAAAGCGAAAGAAAAACCCAGCCAAGCTAGAGTTTTTTTTTACTGTGTAATACCTTAAAATCACCTATAATGGAGGGCCAAGGGATATATGTACATGATCCCTCAAAGATATTGAGTGTTTCAACTACATGGCTTCTGAATGCCCATTACTTTTTTTTACCTTTTTAAGTCTTTATGGTTACATTCAGGCCAATAAAGCAAAAGCCAACTAGCTGTGGACTTACATGTTTGGACTTTTATTGACCTCATTAACACAGCATAAGCATACATACATAGATATGTATATATATATATATATATATATATATATATATATATATATATATATATATATATATATATATATATATATATATATATATATATATATATATATATATATGTGTGTGTGTGAGTGTGTGTTTGTTTATATACACACATATATATAAATCAGTTTTCTGTCAGTTAATCAAATGCAGCCTACTGACAGGCACAGGCTAGACTGCAGCTTCTGAATGTCAGAAGACAAAGGTACAAGTAGTGTGAATAAGTAGAATATGACAAAATATTAGGTTATATAAAATGTCTCAGCATAAAGGATGTGAGTGTGTGTATGTGTGTGTGATTGAGTACATGCAGATTAGGGAAGGGGTTAGGCACTAAGTATTGGGTGAATACTTTATGTTGATAGTGTGTCTGAGTGTCATACTTAGTGAACCTGTTAGGGAAAGGTTCCATGAAATGTACTCAATTAGGTTTAGGGGCAGATGTATGGGTATGTTTAGGGTTAGCAAACAAGATTAAGTTGATAAAGGGGTGAAAGATATATATAGAGAGACTCTCAGTCTTTGCATGTTTTCCTGGAAATACGAATGTAAATAATTTTGTAAGACATTTCCACACAATGGGTGGCACATTCTATGAATTCTAATAGCTTGTTTTAAGAGGAAAACTGAAAGTGAATTGTGCCTGGAACTGATCTTACCTGTTTATAGGGTATTGAGCCAAAACTGCTGCTGTACTTTTATTTCTTTTTAAATCCAACTGTCACTTCAGACATGGAAAAAAATCGATCAGATCTCTAAACCTCTTTAGTGAACCAGTGTAGTAGCTGCCTGTTTCTCTTTTTGGCTGAGACTGTTACTTGCGCTGAGAAATCTCTTTAACCTCGGTGGAATATACTGAATGAGATTTGCTGATCTCCTTTTATTGTCTGAGACTTTTATTTGGACATATGAAAGTCTAACTCGTGGTGAATGATAAACCAAGGAGTTCTAGATCACATATTTGTTTGAAATTATTTTCATCCTTAGGCTTCAGTCATCTAGAATAAATAATAGGAAATAACAGATGCAGTTACGTTTTGTCTGTCATTGGTCTGTCTGTATGTAACTTACATTTTATTTTCCCTGTTGTGCTGAAGAACCATCTTTCGATAGATAAATATTTTTAAGGTAAACAGTTTTCATTTGTTCATTTATAAAAGCCTGTGGATGATGCCTTATTTTATTAGTGAAGTATATCTATATAGCATCGTTATGACTGTTGATGTCTGCCCTTTTTGTGAGATACTGGCAATCATCTCTGATCTGTAATAATTTAATACTGGAAGAGTAATCAATAATTGAAAGCTAGGTAGCAGATTAGCAATATGATCTGTGGCATCATACTGTAAATACATGAAAGGGATATTGCCAGATACCAGTAGCCCTCCTTGAAAACAATGTGAACGTATGTTTATGCAAACAGTTATGTTAAGTCTTAGTTACTGTCCATATGTTTCATTAAGGGAACTAGGATTAGGGTGTGGTTGGTGAAATCCTCTGGAGTCTGTAAGTATAATCTTGTTTTACAGCCTGTGCTGTAAAACATAGTAATGTATCACTGGTGTTGGTCATTATGTAAGGCAGTAGTGTACTTTTGCCACAAGATCATAAGGTTCATGGAAGATGTGTAGACCAGGGATCTATTTCCCCTACATCTGATATATTTGGTGAAAACAAATCTTTATGATTATGCATTCCCATAGGTGGCATATAAAATAGGGATAGAATATTGAAGATGCTGCTCCCCAAACTGGTGGTTCAGTGGGCCTGTACCTTATCATTTTTAAAGTGATTTGCTAAATCTCAATTAAATATATTGTTATAGTAGAGTCATTTCCTGATGTGTTCATGTCTGTTGAGCCTCATGAGGTAAGGGTGGTTCAGCAGGTGAAAATCTTTATTTTTTCTACATGATGACTTTGCTATTGACAAAGCATTCTATCTTCATGGAAAACATTTGTTTTTATCTGTGAAGAAAATATCTTCTGTTCAGTACTGTCCTACCCAACACTGTAGGCCCAATGGTTTCATATCAGGGGTTTATCATCTTTCCAAAGAATACTGTGGTTATGGCAAACCATTATTCCAGCAAATGGCCAGCTTGTGAGCAGAACAGCTTCTAAATTTCTTCTAGTTATATGCAGTCTTGTTAGTCAAATGCCCATTCTGTTTGCAGGCTTCTTCACTGGATACTTGCAGCTAGGATTTCTCCTTACAAGAGTGCCACCTTGGAATCTGTATTTGTGACTAATGCTTCACATTATCACGTTTTCCTTTTGCAGCTTTTCCACGTGGCTCATTTGAACTCTTTTCTTTCACTTGTGGATGCATTTTTTTGTTGCTGATGCATTTATTTCACTCATGGATACATAGTTTTCTGTGACTCTTTGGGATCCACTTCAGTGAATCATCAAGTATTCTCATGTAATAGCCTCAGTTCCTGGGCTTCCTTTTACTAGTTTTCTCACTTTGGGCTTCACTTAATATTTAACAGAGCTACAGCTTCTCCATTTGAACTTGGAAAAATATTTCCTTCACTTGCAGAGTGACACATTTATTGGTCTGTTCTTTGTTTGCACTGAATTTATTTGCCCAGTTACCTTTACAGTTTAATGTTGTACTGTCCCCACTATGATTACAAAGCTTCTGCAATTGAGTATGCTTAATTATGTTTCTCTCTTTTTGCACAGAATATTTCCCCAGGATCAGGCTACTCCATACGTTACCATCTTAGTCAATAGATTAATTGTGGAGTTTTATTTTGCAGGAAGATGTTTTACTTCCTCTCTCTAATTTTTCTATGACTGAATTTTGATGCGTGTATGTGTCTCTGAGAAGAGCTTAGATTGAATGCAAGTGGTGAGCCTTTCTGTTTACACCTGATTAATGGGCTATGTTCCCATAAAGTGCACTTGAAGAATTTTCTTTTTGCATGTCCATCACAGCAGAATAACTTCCTTGTTTTGGCTTAAGATAAGAATCATATGTTGCCTCGCATTGCTTTAATTTACTGTATGCTTCCTTCAGGGAGTTGATTTGGCTTTTATTCTCAGTCTCTAAATTTTTACACTTAATGATTAGTTCAAGCACAGCATCTCATGCACCTTTATTTTCCTTTCTTGCAACACAGAAACAAAGTTTTTATTAATTTTTCATTTTCTTCCACTTCTGTACACATTAGTTAAGTACACTTAATCCATTTTATTATGTCTTTATATTTCTTTTTCTAGCCTTCTTTATGTTCTTCACAGGGTATTTCCTCCTGGTTGCTTTCCTTGATGCTTTCACATTTCTCTTATTGTATCCACTGCACCAAAATATCCTCTTTCTGCTTTAGGGAATAGCCACTTATTTGTTGTGAGCAAATCTCTCTATACATTTCTTCAGTATATTCTCAGGTTCTCAGAGTTGCACCTCTGCTATCTTATTCTGGGAACTTTACATTTAGAGCAAGCATAGTAGTGTTAACCATTTGTAACTCCTGACACAATTTTTATACTTGAAAACTGTTAATATTCAACGGTGTCAGGTCTGAAAGTAACTTCTGGTTTATATTTCAGATTCAAGCATCAGATCATTTTGTCCTTCCTCCAGTTTGTGTGCTATATTTTATAACTCCTTTAAAACAGGCTCTTTTTTTAATTTTTGACTTCATTTCGATTGTTGTTTCTAGGGCTGTTCAAACTGTTTCTTAATAGTTTATAGGTGAATACTAAACTAACTCCTCTGAAGGACCATTTTAAGTCTTACCAATAATTCAAGATCAGACTCAAACCCTGTACCTATGAGATCAAAGACATTGACCATTATGCCAAACCCACCACATAGTAGGTCTTTTCATATATTCCATAAATGTAATTTTTCTGTCATATTCAGTAGAGAACCAAGATTCTCATGTAACACAGCTAATTGTAATTTTATGTTTATGATGTCACTTTTGATTAGCACTTCCAATTTTATTATTGTGTTTCTCTATTTTAACTTGTACATAATATTCAGAGAGTCTTTTGGACAAATTGAGAGTTAGTTTTTTGTCCCATTTTCACATCTCTTTTGTTTATCACGATCAACCAACATATTTTTAAATATCTCTGTCATTTTATTTCCATTTTCAGAAACTATCTGTTCCAATTTTGTTATGGAAACTCTGTGCTTAGAGGCTGTATCCCTAGCACTGCTACATCTCAGTGAGTGCCCTGATTTACTTTTGCAAAGCCATACATTACTGAATCATTGCCCAATTTCTTTATCTTCTTTCTGGCCATCCTTTATGTAGTAGAGTTGGATTTCTTGTAAAGGCAACCCTTATCTTTTTCGCAATTTCTTACTTCCTAGCTCTGTGTAATTCTTAAAACAAGTTCTGCTCTTTAGTATTATTTGTCCCGGTCCCCTTCAATAAACACAGCACACCGAATGACATTTGACGACCTTTATTAAAACTTGCATAACATAACCTTGATTACCACAATTTGTTAAATACAACAAGACATAGTGTAGTCGATTCTAAACACAGCATAAACATCTTTGCAATGTTAATCAGAACAGAGTACCTGCTCATCCTGCCCCAGTAAGTAGCGCCCATACCTTTGCTCACTTACTTTACTTATAAACCAAACCTCCTTATAGTATTAATCAGGACAGCATACCCGATCATCCTGCCCCAGTAAGCAGCTTTAATACCTTTGCTCACTTACTAAACCATTCACTGAATTACCTTCAAACCAAATAAGCAGCGTCCTTACCTTCACTTGCTTATCTGTTCAACAAAAACTCCTTGAAATGCACCACCAAACAACAGAGGGGGAACAGAAGAGGGCAAGCCTGTTCAGGCTGTTCGCCCTCACCACCAACTTCCATTGACTAGCCACCCTTAGGGGATAAGGCCAAACATCTTTCGGTGTACAATAATTACCAGGACATTACCAGCCCCTGGCAATTACCTAATGCTTACCAAAGCATCACCTGCCACTGGAGCAAAAATACTCAATGCCAACCACCAAATTAAAGCAATTGCATATCACCCTTCCCAAACAATTCCTTTTACTTGCCCAATGACATGCAGAACATGAAGAACTTCAAAATGCCATTTAACAATTGCTTTGCCAACAGCAGCTACCCATATCAAAAGTAAGGCACCTAAACCCCATGATGGCTTTAGCAGTCTGACCCCTCTTTACTCTATCAATACCCTTGAATGCCACCAACAATATGCCAAACTGAAAATGCCCTATGCCACAGGTCAACCATATTATACCAGAATGAAAATATCCTATGCCACCTGGTCAACACAAGATTAATGACATGCCAACCCCATGCCGCATGTAGAAATTAAACTACATCAACTATTAACCCTACCCAAGTAACCCACTCAAACTGGCCAAATAAACATGTCCTACATCTGCAAGAAATCACCACTGCCCCAACTGTAATGTGCCTTAATGACCATTGAATAAGTTACCTAATACCCTATAGCCTCTCCAGCACTCAAAACATCCACAAAACAAAACCCATTACCTTTCAAGTCCATTTCCATCAGGGCATTCACTGTTACTCAGTCAACACTCCATCTGTAATCTCAATGTGCCCACCCAAGTGATCAGGACATCCACTTAAGCATGCATTCAGATTTAAACATGCAGCAAAACTATTCTCACTATGACAACCATCTAACGTATGTGATCTATATGTCTTCCCATACAAATATATCCAATATATACTAGCAACTTAGCAGCATGGAAGAAAACCCAGGAGTACCCAGCAAAACCCACACAAACACAAGGAGGGCACTCAAGGCCCACAAAACTGGCCAAGAATCAAACTGGCAAACCTCTAGCTGTTAAATGATGCAAACTGATGCACCACTGCATCCCATGATATTTAACTATTAAAACTCTTAATTCTACCATGGATTGTACATTATCCTGTATCACAAATCACATGAGATCATAAAACATAATACTTATTCTAGAGTTAACAAAAGGTTGGTTGTGCTTCTTTCTTCTTCTGAATCACTGTCTTTGCCTTTTAACCTATCCATTTCTGATTACTCACCCAATGACCCCACCACTTATTTGACACCAAAGCATGATCATCTGCGAACTCATTGTATCTCACCACTGGAACTCGGCACACCATCATCTACAAAGAAAAAGACAAAATTATACCTTCATATAGGAACAAGAAAGTTCCACCTTATTTTCACCTATTCCAAACTACAGCCACAGTGTTCCAAGACCCCATCTGCAAGAAAGGAAAGACATGTAATAACATCCAAAATACATAACACATTCCAAGAAATCTTCAAGGATAACCTATCCTGCCAACCCGGGAAGGAATGTACCACCAACACTCCAATCTATGACAAAGCAGCCATAACTAAAGCAATGCTTCCTATGAACCTACCAATACCCCAAGATAAATTTAACTACCAGTGAAATATGTTAAAAGTATCAGAGCCACATGTTCCAAGGATCTAAACCTTGCCGTCAACATGAACAAACCATGCTGGAGGGATGTTCCTAACCCAGAGACTCCCCAGATACTGGAATAGACTGCCCATACATGTCAAGCCTCTTTGTCCCTCTTCAAAGGAACCTTGATGATTGGATGTGAGATAGAAAATTCAGCCTAGGGATCACGTCACTGTATGAAGTATGAAACTCAAATGTCTGTCATTATTTGAACTTCAGTCCTCAAAGATTTGCCAGTGATTTGTGAGAAACCACCATTTTAAGAATGAGATGTGACTCTGACAATATTCTTACCTAAGCACAACTACAAGGATGAAAATTAAAGTATAATATTACTCAGAGTGCTGTGTCACCCATCTATAAAACTTAATATACTAATTTCAAGGCTTTGTCATGTGTTTACTGCATTCATAGTACCAACCTTCAGAACTGCATGCATTCAGTTAAACCATATGGCACGAACTTCCAAGGTAATCATAATTCTGAATCAACCAGTGCAAACCTTTCATGCTTCAATGGGAGACAATGTCATAATGTATTTATTTTATTGCTGTACTGCATGGACATTTTTATAACAACCCTATCAATTACCCAATATAAATTTAACAACCAGTGAAGTATGTTAAAACTAAACTCCCACATGACAAGACCTATCAGTCACAACCATCTGCCTACCTCTTAACTTTCCATCTACAAATGAGGCACCCTAACCAACATATTCAATTTTGGATATACTGATGTCCTGCTCCATAGTCAATGTTTTTATCTCCCTGGTGCAACTCCATGGCAAGCTGAGTGATATGTGATGAAAATCTAATTTATCCACAAACTCAAAAGGACTTAGATTTCAACCCCCTGATGGTCCATTTGAGAACACTCTGCTTGCCCCTTGCAAAAACATCCCCCGATTCTCTGATGGCCACATCAAGCCGGATGTAGCAACCCACCCCGTGCTTTCAATAGGAAGCAAGCCCTCCCATTTCCAGATGCAGTGTGCAGACGGTCACAAATCAAACACTAAGTGACTTACCACAGTCTGAACTGAGTTATAAGGCTGTCTAATGCTCCTGTAGCTACCATCTGACTCAGTCCCTCTACTTCACTTTCTCCAGTTGGCTGCAAACTCAAAGCAACTACAACCCCTGCACATCACTCTCCAGTGTTTGAATCAAACCATCATGCCTGCTACTACAGATGCACACAATCTCACATTAATACAACCACACCCCACATCTTCACTTAATCTACATGCACTAACAAATCTAACTATCTAACTAACAAATAACTCCAGCTTTACTCCATCGCATATCATCTACTCATAGGCGATCTCTGCCTAACATACAAAGATATGTCAAACCAAGAGATGTTGGACATGCTCCACTTAAAGAAATCCCAATCCCTCTGAGCTACACACTCGAGTGACCTAAACCTTGTCACCACAATAAACAGAACATGCTGGAGGGATAGATTCTTGTCCCAGAGACTTCCGATACTCTGGAACACACTACCTATCTATGTCAAGCAGGGTTGGGAGGGTGGCCTAATGGTTTAGCTGTTTGCCTTGTAAGCACAAGGTGCAGGGTTTGAATCTCACAAGGGATAATTGGCTAGGCTTAAAATGGCTCGCAAGGGCTGTTAACTTAGTACTACTCTATGAACCTATGAACCTATTAACACTCTTCAAGAAAAATCTTGATGATTGGATGGGTAGTACGAAATTCACCCCCAGGGATCACTTCTGTGGCTCTGCTCAACAGGAGCACAGAAAAATAATAATTTTCTTGGGTGGCAAAAGCCAGGGTACCTTTTTGGCTAGGCTTGTATAGGCCCTAGGGCCATTAGCCTAGTACCTACCTATGAACCTATAGAGTTTATTCCTTTTTTTTTTTTTTTTTTTTTAATAAACTACAGGTGCAACATAATACATTATCCTAATAGCAGATAAATCTGAGGCTGTGAGGTGAAGAAACATCAGCCAAGCATATGATGTCCTAGCAACAATAACCTCAACATGTACACAGTGTGTGAAAACAGCCACAAACAACGCTTGAGTTTCCTCTATTGCATTCTTCTTTCCCTCGTACAGTCCTCTTGTCCCAAACTGTTTAAAGTCATGCCTGCTTTTAGTAAAACAAATAATACAGCTGCAGAAAGTAATCGTGTTGTTTTTATAACAACCCACCTCCATCTGTTGACAATTGCTAAACCATACCTTTCCTACTCGGCGTAACCCTAAGCCAGTTTAGAAACAATCAGAATATAACACAAGAACATTAGAGGGCATAAATCATTCTACCCAAAACTGAACATTAGGAGGGAGGACTAGGATAACCTGATCCAAGAGTAAACCAGCAGCAACACTGATGGGATGTAACAAGGTGAAACCAGTGGTTCTGAATGGAATCTTTGGGTGTTGTTGTGCCATTCTGCATCGTCTAAGTGTACCGTTGCATTACCTTCCCTGTGGTTACTTTCCCTGCCTTAATGCACGGACAAAGTAAAACAACAAACAGGAAAGTAAAACAGAACTCCTTCGCTGTACCAAACACATTTCATCAGAGATTAAAGGAGTGGCAGGGAACGTCACTCACTACCTAAAATTACAAAAGTCTTCTCTACAACTTCCTATAATTTGTGCTGAGGGTTGAAGGATTACAATGCAATTCTGGCAGTGTAATGGGGCCTATGGATGACACGTCTCTGCGACGTTTTAAATATTACCAAGCCAGACTATCCCACATAGAACAAGTTGTATTGCAGTTAAACAGCCTGGATTGTATGTAACTACTGATGGTTATTAGAGAAACAGATGAAGAATTTGTTACAATAGTAGTATTGTTTTGTTTCTCGATGATTGTTATGGTAACATTACTGGTGT
This sequence comes from Protopterus annectens, assembly GCF_019279795.1. Taxonomy (NCBI): domain Eukaryota; kingdom Metazoa; phylum Chordata; order Ceratodontiformes; family Protopteridae; genus Protopterus; species Protopterus annectens. Next base: position 650,390,808 of record NC_056734.1, on the reverse strand, counting down.
TATAAAAAAAAAACACTTTGAGGAGGAGCATGCACGCACGACTAAGACTGTAACTGGTCTAAGGCCCACACCACTATTGTGCTTGCACAGGGTGAATGCCACATTATGATTGTCACCAAACCCACAACAGATACTGCAGACTCAACAATGATAACCGGTTTTACTGCCACACCATTCACATAATGTCAACAGCTGCTAACATTATCCCATGCATACATGACGAAAGGCCATAACTCCATGAGCCCCCAAACCCGTGAAAACACTCATCTCACAACACAGCAAAACCAGTGAAAATTGCTAAATACCTGAACTTACTGTGCCCATGTAACCAGTACTTAATAATGGTTGCCTCATGACCCGTGAAAACACCTGAAACTATAACTCTGACTTTTATTTTTTAGATGTAACAAATTGACGACTAATTTACCCAACTGAACAGTGAAGTCACACTGCTTCCCTTAATGGGAAGGCAAGGTTCTACAACCCTAAGGAGCTGGAAAGCCACCCCAGCAGCGAAATTACCACAAAACCCCACCAACGAATTGCTGCTGCCCTTGTATCCACCACCAACTACCAACATCATGTCACCATGTACATCTGCTTATGAGCCCCACTAAGTGACAACCATAACCATAATAGAACACTACAATCCCTGCCCCAGACCACAATTCAATAATTTTATAAGTATTAAAAGTAAAGGAAAACAATGCCTTACTCCCCTTTAAATAATTAACTAGGGAATATAGCATAAACAATCTGGCAAATAATAGATATCCCTAACCTTGCAAGTGGAGCCCACTACACCGAAAAAAAAAAAAAAAAAAAATGTTGTACTGTACCTTACCACTATTAACCCAAGGCCTACCTTAACCCTTAACCACCTGCAGGTTGTCAAGGACATAGTACTTGCTGTAGCAAGTTCACACCAAAATGTGATTACTTACCCAGCTACACTCATCTAAATCCCTTAAGCTCCTCCCACCCTTATCTCATTTCCTTCCAATCAATCCTCCCACCGTTTAACCCTTTCACCTCCCCAACCCATTGAACTCCCATTAATATCAACCTAACACCACCTTGAAGATGTCCCAGGACAACCTGGTTTGTGCCAAGCCTCATTTATTGTACATCATATAGAATAGCTATTCCTAAAGACATAATTTTCAAATAAAGTTGCATGTTTCATAGCTGTAACACTCGACTGCAAAACATTTTATTTTGACT
>NC_056734.1:650349584-650387084 GCF_019279795.1 Protopterus annectens | reverse complement strand
TCAAGGAATGTAACCACTCAGTTTCCTTTCCCAACTTATTGAATTGACCATCCAACACCAGAGGGGGAACAGAAGAGGGCAAGCCTGCCCTTCTTCTCCACCCTAACCAAACTAAACATAACCACATCCTCACTAATAAAGGGGGAGGAAGGGCGGGTAGCAAATTCATGCCAAAATGTGACTCCTACTTTAGTTATACTTGCCTAACCTCCTTTAAGCACCTCCCTGCCCCTGCCTCAATTCCTCCCAAACCTCATCCATTCCTATTTAACCCCATCCTCCCTCTATACTTCAAATTCCTGCTACTCTGTCTAACCCCCCCCCCCCCACTTGAATATGTTCCTGGTCAAATTGATCTGTTCCAAACCTCATTTGTCCCGATCCCCTTCAAGAAACACTTCACACCAAATGATATTTCACAACCTTTATTACATTTTTATAAACATAAATGTTAACCAATATTAATTTATTTCAACCAAACATGATACAGGTGAAATAACATCCATGTAACATCATCATTGGACAGTACAGAGTAAACCTGCTCATCTTGATCAGTAAGCAGAATCCATACCTCCACTCACTCACTTATGAAGCAGCGTACCGGCTCTCTTCCACTACCATTTATCAGTACTTGTCAAGCATTGTAACCATTCAGTTGCATTACCATTTATAACATTATACCATCAATCCAATAAGCAGCATCCTCCGCTTGCTTATGTACTTATGAAGCAGCGTACACACTCCCTTCCATTACCATTTATTGCATTATACCAACTAAATAAACAGCTTCCTCTGCTTGCTTATGTACTTTTTAAGGAATGTAACCACTCAATTTCCTTTCCCAGCTTATTGAATTGACCATCCAACACCAGAGGGGGAACAGAAGAGGGCAAGCCTGCCCCTCTTCTCTGCCCACCAACCTGACAAGGCTGTTCCCCCTCTCTCTACCAAACTTCCATCATCTTGCCACCATTAGGGGATAAGGCCAAACATCATTTGGTGTACAATAATTACCAGGTCATTACAAGCCCCTGGCAATTACCTAATGATCACCAGGGCATTACCTGCCACTGGACCAGGAATACTCAACCCCCAAACACGTAAACTAAATAAAAGGAATTGCATACCACCCTTTCCATAGCAACCCATTTTACTTGCCCAATGACATGTAGAAACAACCTGAAAACCTTAAAATGCCATTTACCAACCGCCTCGCCAACACTAACTACCCATTATAAACAGTAAGGCACCTACACCCCATGATAGCTTTACCAATCTGACCCCTGTTAGCTCTATCAGTTTCCCTGAATGCCAACAATATACCAAACTTGAAAATGCCATATGCCACCTGGTTGAAACAGGATTAGTGACATACCAACTCCATCCACCATGTAGAAATTAAACCATATGCTTTCTAAACTTCAAGTACAATAAATCAAACCACACTTCCATGCAAAGACACCCCATCTAGCTCAACACCTGAAACCACTTACTCAGTGCAACCCACTAATCCCCTACCTCTGAAAGCTGCAACCCTACATGAGCCAATCCAAGAAAAAAAATCTAGCTACCAATAATACAATATAAACTGACTCCTGATGCTCCCCACCCAAAACAAGCAAAACAAACCATTAGATTGTAATTATTGGGAAGAAAATATAACAAACAATTCCATATGTGGCTCCCTTGCTGGAAGACCATGACCTCTTCACACCACTCCATCAAACAACATCATCCTTGACTCCCTTTCACACCATCGAAGCCACTTTCCCTCAACCCACCAAGTAATGCCCAGTCAGCACATCTCCATTAGCAACCTCTGAGAGATCTGTAAAAGAAAAACTGTAAATACTTCATTCACACATAATCACAACTTCATAATGACAGTAAGCACCACTACTGGCATATCTCCTACATCAGCTGCTAAAAATGCAGTTACTACCACATACAAAACGCCAATGAAACTTAATATGTGTTAACAAAACTTCCCATAAGATTTCCTTCACACCTCACAGGTTCGTGATACAACTGATACCCATGCGAAATAAAACAAATTGCATTAAAAGGCCTATTCTGTAAATAAATATCACGCTTTTCCTAACCAAGTAGTTCACAACAACATTGTTAATCATAATGAAGGCAAAGAGAAAACCACCCATAGTTGTGCTAATATAGCCTGTTAACAAACCTGAGGTGTAACTTCCTCCCACTGCTCTGCCTATATCTCTTTTGAACACAGCAACAATCACCCATGTCCCACTTAAATAAGAGCAACATGCAGTGCACTCTGGATTAAGGAGTCTTACTTACCTGAAGCTTGGTAGTTCATCAAAACCTTAGAGCCATTAACCAAGTAATTGCCCCCACTCCTGAAATTGGTGCCGTTCCTGCCACTAGTAAAACCCAAAACTACCCATAAGCAAATATCAAACCCTGCTATAACTTGCCCACAACATACCCCATTTTCCCTTGGCCTTACACTACCCAGCTGTACCCACCTTGAAATGTCTTAATGAGTACAAAACCAACATTTGTTAACATACCATCTACCAAACTTCAACCCAGCCTCCCCAGTAGCATACCTTACTTCCAAATACAAGTGCATAATATCCATAAATAAAATGAACAACCCAACCTGCCAAATCAACTACCCCACAACTCTGCTTCTCACATGCCACTGACCATCATTCAATCTGTACCTTGTCCCTTGTATCCTTGGCTTGCACCACTCTGGCCTTTGAGACATCCACAGCAAGCACCCTCATCCATCTTGCCAACCTTCCTTATTTAGGCCAGTCAGCTACCAGCCACTGTATGCCTCCACCCTGTTGACTAACTGTGCAGCCTCTACACCTATCCATGCCAAAATCCCCAAGAAATGACCTCTATAAAGCTTCACCTTTGACTACTTGTTCTACAAATATCCCTAATGCAACCCACACTCCGCAGTGGTAGATAACATGCCTGCTATATTAGCAAACCATGGCTTATTGGTTTTGTTGTGAAAAACTGAAGATGATTACTTAGCAGTATGCATCAATTAACCAGCTCGAAATTTGTAATCCGGAATCAGTCACCTAAATAAGCGAATAATTATGTCAGAGGCTGCAAGAAATAGAGTGAGGGCACCATGTCCCATTTCACATTTTAGCCTTTCTTTACAATAAAGTTAAAACACAGCACATAATAAAGTTTCATTTCAATAGTATTTGATGGCCTGTAATTTAGTAAACTGTTTATAAATTCTAAATGTAAAGTCTTATTTTTAAAACAAAGGCTTCTACTTCTTCTAATATCAGTGAACAGCAGCAATTGTCCTCTGATATTATTTCGATGATTTTGAAGAAAACTCACCCTTAATATTCATACAATTTTTTTTGACTGGATTTAAGAATATTACATACCTGAACCTGGCAAGTTCATTAAGCCTCAGAGCCATTAGTCTAGCAACCACCCTCGATCCTGAAATTGGCGCCACCCCCCCAGTAAGAGCCCAAAACTCCCCTTAACAATATCCATCCCTGCTATAACTTAACCCCAAAATATACCTTATCCTCACATTAGCCCTACAGTACCCCACTGCCCAACCTTGAAATACCCTGCGTACATAGAAAGTAGCAATTGTTTCCATGCTGTTCACCACACATCAACCCAGCCTACCCAGCAAAATACCTTACCTTACCAATGAAAGTGCATAAAACCATAAAGGCTGTTCCCCTGTGATCCCATGTCCCAACTTACCTCCCCTTCCAGCTACACCTACCCCGCTTCACTATTCCAAATACACAGACAGATTACCTGCAACTTCATAGAGCATCGCTCTCACAATATACACGCAAGTAGAATCCCTTACCTGTCAATACCAATTCACAGAAGCACTGACCATCATTAATGCTGTGCTCCCATATCTGTGAACTTTGTGCTCAACCCAAACAACCGGAACATCCATTGACACTGCTTCGATCACGATTCAAATCCCTTTCCTTCAGGTCACCAAACAAATCCTGCTCCATACCTCACAATCTGCAAAAGAAAACAACAATAAACACCTTGCCTATCAAATAGTGAAGAAGCTGAGCTTCAACCCTGTGCCTTATATGATGGACTTCTCCAAGAGAGACATCAACACAAATTACAAAGCAGACTAGTGCATACTAACCTGGCAAAATCATTTGATGCTCCCCCCACTCACGCATTGTAAACAAATTCCCAAAATCAAGTACACACTCCCATGCCACCCATTGGACAGGCAACTGGCTAAAAGCAGGTGCAAGAAGCCAGGATAGGAGTCCACCTCTACCAGAGGCCAGACATAATCAGAGTTCGCCAAGGATCAGAGCAGTCATAGAAACCCCCAAAAGACTCAAATACCCTCCATGAAGCCTAACAGAGACCAACCACTGGTGTACCCAAATACATCTCCGTTAGCCAATGATTTGTTATAAAACCACCCATTTATGAAACAAGCTAAAATTTGAAACCACATCTGGACTTTTTGTGAAACTCTGTACCCTTGACAGGTTAACATCCTCTCAGATACATATTGTCCTGGACACTGAGATCACCACCAATATAGTTCACTAACCTCCCACATCAAGGTACTACCAATACTGTTCCAGGGATTAAAGGAATGCAAACATGAAGTAAAATCCTGTCACTAAATCCCAGTTATTGCCCCATCGGTCCCCCATCCCACCTGTACAGACTCAGTTACTGCTATTGCAGAATATTGGAACAACCAGCTGTGCTGTCATAATGACCTCTATGGTATGCAGCTAAACAGTATGGCAAATCTCTGCTTATAAAATGAAAATGCTGCATCATGTTCCCAGATTGCTTAGTTTGCACAATATGCATTTGCAAGAATATTCATTGTACTCCTAAACCACAGTCCCCCACAGAATAGTGGACCCACCGAGGGTGAAGTATCCCCAACCCACAAAAAGACACAGGGCTAGCTGTTAAGCCAGCAGTGAGACCAACAGCAAAATGAACAGCAAATGAACCTGAAAGGCAAGTGGTGCCAGAAGACATCCACAACCCACAACTGAAATGTGGAACACCACATTTCCCATTATCTGCTGTACTTAAACAGAACACAAAGCCAACAATAAACCATAATCTTTGTTAAACAAAGTGAACTTCAGGCCCTGTAAATCCACTGCATCCCAGTAGACTCAACACAGGGCACACACCCCACCAATGAACCCTCTTCACCGACATGCAGCAAGAGACCTCAACCATCACAGACAGAAAACCTGACCATCAACCATCATAGCTTCATAAGTTTGTAGGTTGGTACTAGGCTATCGGCCCCAGGGCCTATACAAGCCTAGCCATAACAATTCCCTGGTTATTTCTTCCCACAGTATTTACTTCCCTGGACCCCTGTCTAGTAGGGCGACTGATGTGATCCCCTTGGGTGAATTTCCTATCTCCCATCCAATCATCAAGGTTCCTTTTGAAGAAGGCTAGAGAGGCACTCTGCTTGACATGTATCGCCAGTCTATTCCAGAGTCTGGGGAGTCTCTGGGTCAGGAACCTATCCCTCCAGCATGTTTTGTTCAATGTGATGACAAGGTTTAGATCCCTGGAGTGTGGATCTCTGAGAGACTGGGATTTCTTTAAGTTTAGCATGTCCAACAGCTCTGGGAGCAATGAGAATAAAACCAAAGCACTGACTAAATCCAAAGCAGACAACCGGGGTGAAAACACAGAAAGGCATGAAAACCACAAATGACGAACATAACGCTATCTTCGCCCCAACCTGTACAGCCCTCTTACGAAGCGTGCATCACACCAAACAAGAGATACAGCAACATAAAATAAAATACTACAGCTTCCGTAATGGCTGAACCATGTGACAATCAAAGCCCATCCCCCATACAGAAAATGGCATGCCAGAGGCCCCTTACAGTTAGCAGATGTGCCATGGCACCAACTAGATTAGAAATCTTTACTTTATACTCCTGTGGTAATCACCTGCTATTTAGCCTTTATTAAATGCGATCACCCCAAATACACAAATATGCCCCCAGCCACAGCAAACCCAAGTAAAAAGTAGTAAAATCAATGTAGGTTTGCCCCGATCCCCTACAAACAAATCGTCAGCCAGTAAAACATTTCCTCATTAACAGGGGTCTGTGTTATAGAAGAAAGGATTGCAGCAAAAGCCTGACCACACATTCAAGCTGCAAGCTCCTGAGAAAGAGAGCTGTTTAGTTCCTCTGTGATAACACCCCTCCCATCAGCTTCAAGCAGAGTAGCATAGCAGCTGGAAGGCAACTGCTCTAGACATCCATGAACAGATGGGAATGCAATAGAGGTGCAATGTTTAAAACAGACATAAGTCCTGTTATCAGGAGCTATAAGCTTTGCTAGCCTGGTGATAATCTGAAGAAATGGTACTGTAATAAAGTGAGCACAAAAGTTGATTTTTCCTTTTTTCGAGGAGTCAGTTCTAAAACTACTCCCGCTTGCACGTTACTCAACATATCTCCCAAATGATGTCAGAATTTCACTACTACTACCCAGTAACCCCTCTTACTCACTTTGTGTGCCACGAGCCCCGGAAAGTATGCAATATCTATACCCTTGAGAGCACACATGCGTGGCAGCAACCTCTTCTCCTGGAAGCCATAGCCAGCAAAATGGCCATCTCTGCTTCCCCCAACAAGTCTGTGTTATAGAAGAAAGAATCACAGCAAAAGCCTACCCACACATTAAAGCTGCATGCCCCTGAGAAACAGTTCCTTTTTTCAAGGAGTGACAGTCTAATACCAACCGTTTATCAAGTCAGTTGTAAAATAGTATGTGTAACTGACCTGTATGGAAAAAAAAAATTAAAATGCATGCTAAAGGTAGACACTTAAATAAGAAAAGCGTTCGCACCATGCCAACCTGCTAAACTGTAAACCCGATGACTCTAACCATGAAATCCCAGTGCTCAAAATCTGAACAGTTGAGGGGTAAGGCCTTAATATGCTGTCGTTTAATCACCATTAAATTATAGAAATGGTAGGTAAAGAAGAAATAAAAGAATTTCAATAATAACTACCCTTTTAACCACTTACAGTGGCAATGTACCTCCTCGTTCACACCTACAATGTCAACATATTAATGCTGAAATTAAACTCATCTGTAGTTAGTAAACCTACACTATGCATCCACACCCCTTGCAAAATTAACTGTACTAAACAGAGAAACCCCCAATGCACTAGTGTCATCATATAAACTACACTAGGGCTGGAAAAACTATTTTTACTGAAGGAAATACTATACCTCCATACTCACCTCCCTCTTCATAACACCATTACCCCAAGGCCTACCTGACCCTCAGAGTTCCTAACGGTCGTCTCGGACATAAACCTGCTTTGTAGCAAGTTCATGTCAAAATGTGACTCCTACTCCAGTTACACTTGCCTAACCTCCTTTAACCCCCCCCCACCTCACTTCCACCCAAACCTCATCCTTTCTTATTTAACCCTATCCTCCCCATCCTTCCAATTCATGCTACTCTATCTATCCCCCACCCCACCCCGAAGATGTCCCTGGACAAATTGGTCTGTTCCAAACCTCAGGTGTCAGTAAAACATCTGTACTAATCACGTGTCCATCATTTGCACACTTCTTGTAATAATTACAAAACTATATCAAAAAATATATACAAACTGACATAAGACTCATGTTTATCTTCTGTTTTAAATCTCCTATGTCCCATCATATGTCTAAATTATATTAGAATCATCTGGTTGCATTTCAGTTCCAATAAAGTTGTGTCACTGAGTTCAAACTTTTTGGCTTTCTCTACATTACGTTAATTTTGTAATAGTGTTTGAAGCGTCTTATCAAATTTCATCATCATCTTTCAGCTGTTCCCGTTAGGGGTCACCACAGTGGATCATCTGTTTCCATTTCTTCCTGTCCTCTGCATCTTGCTCTATCACACCAACCACCTGCATGTCCTCTCTCACCACATCCTTAAACCTTATCTTAAGCCTTCCTCTTTTCCTGTTACCTGGTAGCTTCATAATTAGCATATTTTTCCCAATATATTCAGCATCTATCCTCAGCACATGTCCGAACCAATGTAATCTTGCCTCTCTGGCTTTGTCTCCAAACTTTCCAATCTGGGCTGACCCTCTAATATACTTATTCCTAATCCTGCCCAACCTCATCACACCCAGTGCAAATCTTAACATCTTTAACTCTGCCACGTCAAGCTCTGACTCCTGCCTTTTTGTCAATGCCAGTGTCCCCAACCCATATAACATAGCTGGTCTCACTACCCTCTTGTAGACCTTCCCTTTCACTCTTACTGGTACTCGTCTGTCACAAATCACTCCTGACACTCTTCTCCACCCACTCCATCCTGCCTGTATTCTTTTCTTCACCTCTCTTCCACACTCACCATTACTCTGAACTATTGATCCCAAGTATTTAAACTCATCCACCTTCGCCACCTCTACTCCCTGCATCCTCACCATTCCTCTATCCTCCCTCTCATTCACACACATATATTCTGTCTTAGTCCTGCTGACCTTCATTCCTCTTCTCTCTAGAGCATATCTTCACCTCTCCAGGATCTCCTCCACCTGTTCCCTACTCTCACTACAGATCACAATGTCATCTGCAAACATCATAGTCCACGGGGGCTCCTGTCTGATCTTGTCTGTCAACCTGTCCATCACCATTGCTAATAAAAAAGGGCTCAGAGCTGATCCTTGATGTAATCCCACCTCCACCTTAAACGCATCCATCACTCCCACCGCAGATCTCACTGCTGTCACAGTACCCTCGTACATATCCTGTACCACTCTTAAATACTTCTCTGACAGTCCTGACTTCCTCATACAATACCACAACTCCTCTCTAGGCACCCTGTCATTTGCTTTCTCTAAGTCTACAAAAACATAATGCAACTCCTTCTGACCTTCTCTGTACTGCTCCATCAATACCCTCAGAGCAAACATTGCATCTGTAGTGCTCTTTCCCGGCATGAAATCATACTGCTGATCACTAATCATCACGTCCCTCCTTAACCTAGCTTCCACTACTCTTTCCCATAACTTCATGCTGTGACTTAATCCCTCTGTAGATAGTACAGCTCTGCACATCACCCTTATTCTTAAAAATTGGTACCAAAACACTTTTTCTCCATTCCTCAGGCATCCTCTCACTTTCCAAGATTTCATTAAACAATCGGGTTAGAAACTCCACTGCCATTTCACCTAAACACTTCCATGCTTCCACAGGTATGTCATCTGGACTAACAGCCTTTCCAATCTTCATCCTCTTCATAGCTATCCTTACCTCCTCCTTGCTAATCCATTGCACTTCATAATTCACTATCTCCACATCATCCAACCTTCTCTCCCTCTCATTCTCTTCATTCACCAGCCCCTCAAAGTACTTTTACCATCTGCTCAACACACTCTCTTCACTTGTGAGTATGTTTCCCTAATTATCCTTTATCACCTTTACCTGCTGCACATCTTTCCTAGCTTGGTCCCTCTGTCTACCCAATTGGTACAGGTCCTTTTCTCCCTCCTTAGTGTCCAACCTTTCATACAACTCTGCATATGCCTTATCCTTAACCTTCGCCACCTCTCTCTTTGCCATGCACCTCATCTCCTTATACTCCTGTCTACTTTCTTCATCTTTCTGACAATCCCACTTCATCTTTGCCAACCTCTTTCTCTGTATTATCTCCTGTACTTCCTCATTCCACCACCATGTCTCTTTGTCATCCTTCCTCTGTCCAGACGTCATACCAAACACCTTTCTAACCATCTCCCTTACTAACTCTGCTGTAGTTACCCAGCTATTTGTTAACTCTTCACTGCCTCCCAGTGCTTGTCTTAACTCTTCCCTGAACTCCACCACACAATTACCTTTTTTCAATTTTCACCATTTGATCCTTGGTGTTGCCCTCACACTCCTCCTCCTCTTCTTGATCACCATCGTCATCTTACAAACCACCATCCTATGCTGCCTAACTACATTTTCCCCGGTCACCACTTTACAGTCCCCAATCTCCTTCAAACTGGCCCTCCTACATAAGATATAATCCACCTGCGTGTATCTTCCTCCACTCTTGTATGTCACCCTATGCTCCTCCCTCTTATTAAAATACGTATTCACCACAGCCATGTCCATCATTTTCACAAAATCCACTACCATCCGACCTTCTGCATTCCTTTGTTTAACACCATACCTACCCATCACTTCCTCATCCCCTCTGTTCCCTTCACCAACATGCCCATTGAAATCTGCTCCAGTCACCACTCTCTCACTCTTGGGTACAGTCATCACCACTTCATCCAACTCACTACAAAATTTTTCTTTCTCGTCCATCGCACACCCAACTTGTGGAGCATATGCCCTAACAACATTCATCATTACACCATCAATTTCCAGCTTCATAAACATCACTCTATCGGACACTCTTTTCACCACCAAAACACTCTTAGCATACTGTTCCTTCAGGATAACTCCTACACCATTTCCCCTCCCATCCACACCATGATAAAACAATTTGAACCCACCTCCGATACACCTAGCCTTACTCCCCTTCCATTTGGTCTCTTGCACACACGATATACCAACCTTCCTTCTGTCCATCATATCCGCTAGCTCTCTCCCTATACCAGTCATACTGCCAACATAAAAAGTTCTGCCCTCACTCCCACAGTCCTAGCCTTTATCCTCTCTTCCTGCCTTCGACCATGTCTTCCCCCTCCTCTCCTTCTTTGGTCAACAGTAGCCCAATTTCTGCCAGCACCCTGTTGACTAACAGTACTGGTGGCAGTTGTTGTTAACCCGGGCCTTGTCTGATCCGGTATGTAAATATTTACTGGTGTCTGCATGAATGATTTGGCCAGGTTTTATCAATTTTATCTACCCTAAATATAGGGTTCCCTGTTTTGGTTGTGTGCAGCATTTTCTATTCCCTTGTCATTACTGTTTTTGGGACAAACACTAATGCTAGTCTTGAAATTCACTTGTCACTTCCCCATCTTTCTACTTCTGTTTCTATCTCCTGTCCAAATGATTCCCATGCCCATGTTACAGGTTTGCTAAAAATTATTATTTTTTAATGCATTGAAGAAGTGTTGGTATACCCAAAAGCTTTGCTGCTGCTTCTAATTCTTTTGTTTTTTTAATAAACAAGTATTGTTTGGCATTTCCAAGTCCATCTTTGCTTTTTTGTTTTCTTTTTTGCTAAAACTTTCTTCCCAGTCTCTTGGCACTTGGTTCTATTTCTGCTGATCCCGGCTAAATTCCCAAAACATATGCAGCACTCCTTCATTTTTCCCCATGTCTCCGACACACAAATCCCCCCTTTCATGCGTTACTTTATTAGGGTGTCACACCTTAAGTGTAGTATTCTCATCTGGGGGTCTCATGCATGAGGATATTTCCTGAGAAGATAGGTTTTACTTCATTTCTGTATTAATTCTGGGTGTTATTTCCTCTTGCAAATCATTATTAATTATTAAATATCCATATCATTTTAATCCTGACCCTTCTTATTTCATTTCTACATTGTCTGATGTTCTTATCTTTATCTTTATATATATATATATATATATATATATATATATATATATATATATCTATGGGTCTACTTCAGAATGTCAACCGTTCAGAATGCCGACTTTCATATGGCTGACACCATATGATCGACATTCTGAAAGACCGACATCCTGAAATAGCACTATTTACCTACCTGTAAACACAGAAAAACCCTGCACCCCCCTCACCCCCTGCTACTTAAATATTCTCACTCCGAGATCGCACTACAGTGCAGGAAATGGGAATCTCCCAGTCCCACACTGTAGCGGGATCTCTGCTATTATTTGTCAGCCTTTCAAACATTCGCTCATATGGTGTCAGACATATGAGTTTCAAACATTTGAAAGTTTGAACAAATGAAGGGCTCCCATATATATATATATATATATATATATAGAGAGAGAGAGAGAGAGAGATTAAACTTCCCTTTCCTTTTTTCACACAATTCAATTTGCTTCATTGATCATCCCTACTCTGACTTCCTGCTTACTATTTCTATAACCTGCACAGATATTTATTAGTATATTATGTGCTTCAAAATGTCAATCTCTAATCTGAAATAGGACATTTTCCTTTTTTCCTCTAGTCCTATATTGGTTTTGTTTAAGGAACTCAACCTAGCTAACTGTCCCCAGCTGCTGATACTATCTTCTTACCACTTTGCCTGCGAGTTCATGGATTTTATTTCTTATCATTTCTTTTTTCTTTACCTCCCCTGCTCGGTTGCTTCCCCTTGCCATTCTGTTGTGGTTGCTGCATGCTGGTCAGCCATATAGTGTTATAAACACTTTTTTAATACCTCTAGGCACTCAAATACCTATCAAGATATGGCTTCTCATTTCATGGGTGTAAAAAGCGTCTGCCACTGGTGGAAACTTAGACCGTGCAACTGCTTGCATATACCTTAAAGTATGATTTAAATTTTGACTTTTCCAACCTAAATAACAACTTGCATGTAAACTCACAAGACCTGCAATTAACTAGAGTTTGAACTTTGTACAAATTTTGACCCAGCATGCATTCACTCATCCAGATGGTCTCATTCCCCTTTTCTCCTCTTTCTAAATAGCAGAAGCAGTACAGTACATCCCTGTTTAATTGGCTTGTCTACCAGTTTTTGGACTGCATTGCATAACCTAACTGACCTGACTAAAACACTATTGCCTCGATTATTATTATTATTATTTTCCCACTTCTATTTAGGACATAAGGATAACTAAAATAGAAAGACTCAGCTGTTTCAAACTAATCTCAAATGCAGTCCTCTCTATAAATTACATTCTTAACTTGATTCTTCACATATTATTTTTCTTAGCACTCCCAACTGCTTGTCTGCCCAGTCCTTTCTGCCCTCGCTGCATATGGACTTCAGTCTGTTCGCCTACCCTACTCCCAATCCCCACCCACCCCCACTATATCTACATTTATACTTCTTGAATCTCCATTTCCTGGAGCAGAATCCTATCACACCTCTTACTCTACATCCCCACCCATTACATCACTGTCCAATGAAGTATCTTCACTTAAAGTGGGTACTTACACAACACTACTTCATAGCCTGCTAACCTTTTCTTTTCATTCTCTTCTGTTCTACTTTTACTATCATCCTTCTACATTTCCTCCCCATCCATCCTTGTCAATCTCCCATCACCTGAGTCATATCATCGTACTTTCTCTTTACTACCCTACTTCACAGCTTCCTTTATCTCTTCACATACAGTCCTCATTTACAATATGCCTCTCACACCTCCAATACCATTACACATCAGTTAGCTCCTTCTTTCCCTAGCTACTCCAATATCTCCCCTAACTTGTTCCTCACTCCTGCAGTCCTAGTATACTACAAACCTAAAATAATTAAATGCTGCACAAATTACAAAGCTAAAGTAATCATCGTCTCAAATTGCTCCTCCAAAATACTAAATCCATTATTTACCATCATCAATTCCTAGACTGCACCCAAATCCATGTCCCACATACACTGTTAACCACAAACAACAAACTAAAACTTGAAAGATAATAACCACCAACCTCAGGAGCATAACAAATAAAATCCCCAGCTTCCATGCTGGATTAACCTCAATAAACCTGACTTCCTTGCTGCCACGGAAACATGGATAACCCCTAAAATGAATGATACTGAAATCCTCTGTCCAGGTTATGACATAATTAGATGCAATAGAACATCCAAGAAATGAGGTAGAATTGTTTTAGTGTACCAAAACAATTATACAGTTACCCCCTTTTCAGACACCATTCCTAGTTTTTCTAATACAGAAATTCTCATCTATTTCCTCAAATTAATACATCCAAAAATTGATGCTTTATTCTTACATTCATACGTCCAGAGCAAAATATTCTAGTTCTTGAGGAAATATTAGCTTGGATCTCAGACTCTATCCATGATGGAACAGTCATACTAGGTGATAATATAAACTGGCAGTCTCTCTCCTCAAACAACCTGACCAATAACATAAATCTCTTTGGCTTCACCAAATTCATCAATTCTCCTACAAGACACAGCAAAGGTAAAGTTCAACAATCCATCTTGGATTGGATACTAGCTTATAACCCTGCTAACTACTTCTCATCTGGTACACTCTCAGATTCTTTAAGTGACCATTCAGCAGCTTATACAGATAGGGCTCTCATAGACTTACATAAAGACCATACATTTAAATCACCCACAGCCTTACCAAATTCACCCAACATAGTTTCATTCAAATATTGAACAGTATAAACTGGTCCTTCCTGCAATTCCTCCCCTTAATTAAGCTGTTAATTCAACACACCATTCTTAAGTATTTAAAATTTTCTTGCCCCACTCCAGACAAAGCATATTAAACATAATCCTGCTCCCTGGCTAACCAAATCCTGCAAACTACTCATGAAAGAAAAAGATTGAATGTAGAGTTGGAATAAGAACAAAGATGAAATGACTTACTACTATATAGACAACTTCATAGCCAAGTAAAAAACAAGTTATCTATGACAAAAAGTTATTTCACACTACTTCTCAAGAGATTCACAAACATAACCCTGAACAATTCTGGGCTTCCATCTCATCCCTCCTCAACCCAGGAGCTGGAAAGAACCCTAACCCCTATCCGGAGACCACACCACTTCAAACAGCTTCCAAGTTTAGCAATTACTTCATAGAATGCATGACAAAACTTACCACTAACCCTTGCTGCACATCCCCAAACTCACAAACTGACTCCCTGAAACCAACTTTTCCAGCACTCAGCCAAACATACTTGACTGTAAATCATATCATCCATCTTCGTTCTCTTCCACTTCTAACCTCTCCCATTTTACTTCCAACCTGTCCCTAAGTCTCTTATCAAGAAACTACTACTCATACTTGAACTATGCTTTTCATCTGTAGATATTCTCCTCTCAGTACCCTTAAACGTGCTGCAGATGCCATAGCCTATCCTATCAGTATTCTTATTAACAGATCAATATCAGAATCCCATATTCCAGACATATGGACAAGATCTTACATAATCCCACTGCATAAAGGTGGCAATTCAAGTGAAGTAACAGATTTCTCACCTATTGCTATACTCACCCCTATCCAAAATTTGTGAAGAATGTATTCACCATCAACTACAACAATACCTCCTACATAATAACCTGATTTCTAATACCCAGCATGGCTTCTATCCTGGCCACAGTACATCCACAGCTCTATTATCCTTAACTAATAATGTAAATAAAGCAAGATACTTTGGCAAACTGGTATCAGCTCTACTTCTTGAACTCTCTAAAACCTTTGATATGGTCCCTCAATCTGGACTTTTCTCTAAATTCTCCAATCTGGGCATTTCATCTCCTGCTATTAACTGGTTTCAGAGCTACCTCACTAACAGACAGCAGTTGGTAAAATGGCAAGGGACTACCTCACCATTACTGCCAAATACAATAGGTATCCCTCAAGGATCTATTCTTGTACCTCTACTCTTTAATATACTTGTCAATGATCTGCACACAGCCTGTGGATAAGGTACTCTTATTCAATATGCAGATGCCTCCACCATCCTCAGCTCCTCTTCTTCTCTGACACAACTACAGCTAAAAACACGGCATGCCTTCACTTCAATAGGCACATGGCTCACTACATATCAATTTATATGCAACCCAAACAAAATTAAGCTCCTTCTTATCACTCCCAAATCACTCAACCCTGACAAAATATCATTTGAAATATTTTTTTTTAAATAAAACTAATCTTGAAATAGTTCCCCAGACCAAATTGCTAGGTGTGACTACTGATGGCAAACTAAAGTTTGACCTCCATGTTCAAAGTCACATCATGAAAACACATCAGAAACTTGGCTTATTATATAGGAACAGACATTTTCTGAATACACCTGCTTAAATCACACTAGCCAAATAGTATTGCCTGCCCTTTCTACTTTAGAGAGCCCCTATTCTGAACAACCTACAAACCTCTCTAAAAGATAAGTTAGAAAGCTGCTATTACAAAATCACAAAGTTCACTCTGAATGCTAAACACTCAGCACACTACTGCATTACTCTACAGTCTATCAAGTGGCTCAAACTTCACAACTTTCTCTCCTACATCCAGCTAACAACTGCACACAATATTATTAACAAGCCTCTATAGTGTCCAGCCATCAGTCACTTACTTGATTTGCACATCCTAAGCAGAAATCTCAGGTCCAGAGGCAAACAGCTCCTCACCATCTTTAAACATTCCACTTCTTATGGCAAAAGTCTCTACTCCTACTCTCTGATAAAGCTTGGGACTCCTTACCACTTAACATCAGAACAGCAACTAATCGTTCTTCCTTCAAACGCTTACTAAAAGAATATTTAAGCAAATCATGGATATGTTCCTGTTCCCATCCAGGATGAAACTATGTGTGCGCTCTCTGTATGCTGTCTCCTCTAGGTAGCTCTCTCCACCCTTTCATTCACAACCCATTTCTCTATCTCATTCTCTGCTCTTCCAGCTCCTCCTTCTTACTGATCCGGCTTTTCTCCTATGAGCACATCTTTACAGCTTATGCATTTTAGCATTATGTCTTCCCTCCCTCCTCAAACTATGCTCTCTTTTGTCTCACAACCTCTTATATCACCCCCATTTTCTCTCTCCAACAGCTCTGTCACACTACCTGACTGTACCCTACCCCTTCTTTTCTCCTTTTTAAAGTCCTCAATGTTTATTCAATTAACTTCAAAGCACAAAACAATTGCTTTCTACTTAAACCTTTCTCTCTCTTTCTCTTTTTGCATCTATACATTATAAGACTGAACTAGAATGCCTTTTTCTTTTACAAAGACTGCACTATATAATTAAGACTGTACTATAAGATCTTTAATACCTTAAAAGAACATACTGCATTACCTACGTCCCACAGGCCTTATTGGAACCATTCTACTGTACTGTATTACCTTCCTCTTAAAAGTTTTATTAACTGTAATTATTACATTTCTACCTTACGTTTTGTTCATTCTGTATTTAAATTTTGTAATGTGGAGTATTTCTCCCCAGGCCTCCACTGCAAAGTGACTCTTTTTGGCCCAGTCGGACTTTAACGCTAAAAAAATGGCAAACAAATAAATAAATCTATGACTGGTTCCATATTCTCTTATATGCAGGTGTTCTCCATGTCATTCCACCTAGCTTTTTATGTCCTGTCTTCCACTTCTGCTTTAATATTCACCATATAGGTTTTCTATAGGGGGCCATCCTCCTTTTACCCCATTGCACCAAATTAAATGCTACAATCTGATATGTATCAATTCCCATAACCCCACTTCTTGTCTTGGAATCTTATATTTATGTGTCTCACTCACATATTCTTTTATTTGTATCTTTTCTGCTACTAGGTGATCATATTTCACTGGCTTATGTATTATAACATGTACTGTTGGGGGGATACTAATCTTAATACTATTTATCTTATACACAGTCATGTATATTCTTTTACCAACCATCTTTAACCCTTCTTTCTGTAGAAGTTCTCTAGGTTTCTTATAACTGTCCTTCATACATATATCGAATCTCCAGATGAAGTTATATTGGAAATTCTGCCTCCTTTATATTTTTTCTTGCCCATTCTCCCTTGCCTTTACCTACTCTGATTAAAACTGTTTTATTATTATTTCATTCTAATCCCAACACTTTATGGAGTCTATTGAAAATGCCCAACACCCAGCATACTGACTGATCTTCATTTTCTGCCTTCAGGATACAGTTTTCAGCATATATCTGGAGCATAGCTTTACACTTATTTTTGTCTTTGTTTTAATACCGCAAAGAATCTTACAGGTTCATAGGTGTTCACTAGACTAACAACCACAAGGGCCTTTTTAAGCCAAGACATGCATCCCAAATCTCTGACAAGTTCTGATACCCTTGATAAATGTAAGCATGAGCCTGGGAGATGAACTAATTACAGGTTACCTGTGGCCATTAGAGACATAGGTGCCAAACCAGGGATGAATTTCTGGTTTCCCATCCAATTGTCCAAGCTGAATTTAAATTGGGTTAGGGAGGAACTCTGCTTCACATGGATGGGGAGCCTGTTCCATAGACAAGGTAGTCTGTCTACATACCTATCTCTTCAGCAGGTCCTATTTATATCACAGGCAAGGTTTAAGTCTTTAGAATGGGTAATTATGCTGCTGTTTGTTCTATGGAAATGCAGGAGGTCCATCAGAATTGTGGTCTGCGAATGTCCTGTGTGGCAGGCATAGATCTCCCCTCAAAAGCATGTAGGAGACAGAATACAGGAATAGGGCCTTGAGGCAGTCTGCATAGGACAGATTACTTACTCCCTGTATTATTTTAGTGAGGAACCTCTGTGGACATTCCAATTGTTGTATATGCCCGGTTAGGTACATACCAAAGGGGCATTGTACTCAATGATAGGTCTGATGATTGCCGAACACAATGGAACAATGACTTCTTTAGACTTAGATGCCATACCCTTGTTTATAAGTTGTGCAACATAGAATAATTTCCTTCCCACTGAAGACACGTGATGATCAAAAACTAGATTACTATCTACAGTATGTGCATCCCTAAGTCTCAGACTACTGGGTCAACTCTAAGGGGTGTGTCGTCTTTCACTAGAAAAATGGCCTGAGGGACAATGGGCATCCCCGTCTAGTTTTTCAAAATTTCCTTTCCTGCATAGATACTCTAAGTTTAGTGCTACAACAAAGGTAGGAGAACCATATTGCATTTTTATTGATTGAGTGAACCTCTATACCAGACTTCTTTTATGAAGCACTTTAAACAGGAAATGCCAGTTCACTTCATCAAAAGCATTTTAATTTCAAATAAAACTATCCATGCTTTCTTGTATCCTATTTGTTGACTTTCTAAAAACTAGTTAAATTTCAAAAGTTGTCTGTGCCATGTCATCCTTTTCTAAACCCATTTTTCCAGCCTCAGTGTTTTGGAAGGACTTCTTCTAAATCTGTTTACTAGATTTTTTTTGACAATATTTTATATTTAAATTCAGGAGTGAGATCAGCCTATAATTGGACAGATTTCTTCTATTCCCTTTACTCAGTTGTGTAACTGCTATTGTAACATGTTTTATACTTTCTTGTATTTCTTGTCACTACCAGATTTGCTTGTAAGGATTCAATAATGCCCATGCTATTTTCCCTGTTTCCATCCATAAAATTCCACAGGGAATGCATTATTGATTGGAACCTTGTCTTTTTAAATATTTTGTGTAGTTATCTGAACATCTTGTAACATATTAGGCCTATTTTGTTTATCCTAGTCTTGTTTGCTTACTAGCTTACCAAATCGGTCATTCCAGACCTCCTGCTAACATGGTATTCCTTACTAGATAACGTGAACTTAATAGCTATGTCATAATGTCCTTTCTGCAATACTTTTCAGCTTGGTTCCATAGTGATTTCACTTGTTTCCCTTGTTTTGTCCATCTTCTGTTGCTGTCCAGTGTTTTGCATTGGCAGTGGCAGATAGAAGCTTAATGATCATGTTCAGCACAGCTTAACAGGCATTTATTAAAACTTTGCCAGATATGGATAGGTAGGAAGCACAGTTCAGGCAGAGTAGTTATAATCAGCGTTTTCAACATCACAGTTGTAAATAAACTCTTTTTATGTCTACTATAGTCACCAGGGTATACCTCGGTGAAGATCAGCTCAGTGGAAAAGCACATAAAAATTGTATTTATCTCCATTTTAAAATCCTGAAGCCTTTCAAGCTAAATTTCTTAAGAAAAATACTTCACAACTACTTTTGTTAAGCAAGTAACTTATTTTACTGACTAACACGACTGAAGGGAAAGGCATAACGAGACAAGTCCATTTCAAAAACACACAGCTGTATTAATTAGTTGCATTAATGCCACCATTAACCTGATTGTAAATACACCACCACAAGTAATATTAAGTTTTCAAAACCAAATCAAATAGTATTCACATTTTCCTTTAAAAGACGTGTCATTTTTGTCATTTCCTTTTTCCGAGTTTGCAGATCTCTTTAGCTTCTTGTAGATTCCATATGGCTTGTAACCTCATATCAGTGATCTTCATTAAGATTGGTATTGACCTGTACTAATTTAGTTATTTTTAAGCTTTCTGTCCTTTGTGAACATTCTGGTCGTAGTGCATTCTCTCTGTTGCAAAACTCCAACTAGCTGTCTTCTTTGGCTCTGGATATCTTCTATTTTAAGGATATAAAGGAGCAGCACCCCTCCCCTTCATTCTGGAACAATGAGAGCTCCCTCTGGTTATGAATACGTTTCATAAGTGTCATTAATCTGATATAATGCTCATGCCTAAAGGCTGTCCAAGAACATTGACCCCAAGAATGCAGGGTTATAGATATTTGAATTTATCCAGGGATCTAGATTCTTCTTAAATGTATATAATGTTGGAGACTTGTGTATCATTAAGGGTAGCTTGTTCCAAATTATGAGGATGTATTGTGAGACAAAATCCCTTGCTATATTTGTTATTAAATGCTTTAAAGTGTAATTCCAATTGCTGTGTCTGTATATCTTAGATGAAATGAATACCTCCAGATTTAATGATACTCGGATGGCTTAATTATGGATCGCTCTGTATGGCAGGATTGGGATACCTTGAAAATATCAGTAACGCATGGAAAAAAGATCTTTCTTTTCACACATTCCCATATATGAAAATATTTTCATTAGTGTGATTTTTGTGACAAATATTCACTGGACTGACTCTAACTGCGTAAGTTGTCGATTAGTGTAAAAGCAAAATGAATTAGTATATCCCTAAACTGGGAGATTGTGAGCTTTAAAAAAGGCAGGTACATAGATTTATTAACTATTATGTCTAGATGAATAAAACATTTAAATGTATCTGAAATTGTGATCCATAAATCTTAATACTGTGTCACAATTTCAAGAGCTCTTTGATCCAATATTATTGGCTTGTTAGAAGTTGTTAGCAGAAAACATTAATTTATATCTTCCTATACTAATATTATCTTAAGTTCTGTTGCCCATCTACAAATTTCAGTCAGATATATATTTATTATTTCAAATCTTATTCACTGTACAAAACAAAACCAGTCTTAAATTCATTACAGTATTTACTTAACCAGGATGACTTATTAGTAGGTATGGTGGTGAAATCCAAACTGAGAAACACTGGACCAAGTACTGACCCCTGAGGGGCACTGCTGTTAACAGGTATAGCCTCAGATAAACAGCCCTGAATTACTATTGACTGATTCACTGTGATCATATAACCAGTTCACAATCAAGAGAATTAAATAATTGTTATACTGATACTTAACAAGAGATTTGCATATTGAGGCATGACAGGCAGTCAAAAGCTTCATTTGTGGTTGGTAGCACAGATACACAATGGGGAGCACGGGATGCCTCTGCAGTGGTGTGTGTGCTCCTGCTAACCACCATTGGACATGAACAGGGCCTAATTAAAGCCCCATCCCTACCGGAATGTCAGTGAGGGCACTAATGACCTCCATGCCTTCCACCCTGTTTATTCCCCTCCCATACAACCAATCCAGTTATTTATGATTTATAGATGACTATCTGATTATGTTTCATGCCCAGTATTTGGCAATAACATCAAAAACCTTTCTGTCATCTCCAAAAACATTTGGTCTGATATTTGATAAGAAAAAGTTAATACATGTCTGTCTTAGCCAATTAATGCTGTCTGTTAACTCTCAGCTCCATTAACCCTTTTTCACATCCATTCATGCTTATGAGTTGTAGGTGACTCCTACAGTGACCCCATGAACAGCTGTCACCATCCAGGACCAGATAAGGGAGAAAATGGAATGAGACTGTCAGACCTTTCTCCCATATCACAGACATACACGCACACAAAAACGCATGCATGCACACACACACACACACACACACACACACACACACACACACACACACACACACACACACATGCGCGCACACACACATGCATGCATGCACATACACACACACACACACACACACACACACACACACACACACACACACACATGGAATTTAGAAGTTGCTAATCTGCTTAACAGCTATCTTTTAAGTACAGGAGGAAACCAAAGCATCCAGAGAAAACACACACAATTACAGAGAAAAGATGCGGACTCAAGACAAAAGGCACTCCAGATGACTACCAAACCAGAGAACCCATTGCTGTGGGATAGAAGCAATAATCACTGCACCACACTGCTGCACCTTTCCCATATACGTAAACTTATGTATACTGACATACCTCATCAATGTATAGTTACCCTCAACTTCAAGCACTCTTCGAATAAGAGAATGATTCTTAGCTCAAGAATATGATAAGCATTTCTTATGTTGACAGTGTAGCCATAGTTACAATGAGGTTGTCTCAACAAGACATTTGCTTGTGAATTTGTTTGAGTTACAAACATCTTATTTTGTTTATAGATTTAAGATGCCACTGAATGAGGTTGGATAAAAATGTCTGCAGGTTTTTTATATATATATATATATATGTATATATATATATATATATATACATATATATATACATATATATATATATATATATATATATATATATATACATATATATATATATATATACATATATATATATATATATATATATATATATATATATACTTTCCTATTTAGACATTTATATACTTTGAGGATGATCACAACTTTTTCATTTTGATGGGACATTACTAAAGTCAGTTGCAAGAATAATAACTTTCCCTTAGTGGCAGCTGAACTCCTGATGTACTCATCTGCTTTGGTATCTTGCTGTCCATTTAGAAATATTGTGCATGGAACATTTTTAGAAAATATATTGATTAAAGAAGAAGAGATACTTTCTGCATCTCTTTTTTGGATGGATGTTTACTTTCAAGACATTCATTATGCAATTATGTAGATTTTTTTCACTTATAGGGTGGAATCACTTTATAGGTGATCTTTCATGTCCCATTTACTCCTTCTGCAATCATCCAATCAATGAAGATATTAAAGTATTTTGGCTTTTCCCGGTTAGGGGTCGCCACAGCGGAACTCCATCCGCTAATGATCGGCAGTGGATTTTTATGGTGCCAAGTTGCAAGCCCAACACCCAACCCTCAAAGAAGGCACACCCATTCATGCATGCACCTACCTGCATGTCCTTAAACATCACTCGACTGTGGGGAGGACATGCAGACTCCACACAGAAGGCAAAACTATACTCAATAAGGGCAAAACTAGTAAGAAATGACAAAAAACGGACAAAGAATACATTTGTCCATTTTTGGTTTTTGTCATGTCCACACAGAAGATGTTCCAGCCAAGAATTGAATGGGAGAACCTCTTACTGTAAGGGAACAATGCTAACATCTGCACCACCGCGGCCCTAGAATTACAGTCAGAAAAAGCATTGTGCGTGATGGCTTTTAAAATAACTTCCCTAATTTTTTTCAGACAAAAATAAAAATTAAAAAAAAAAACTATGGTAAAATATTTACACGTGCACAAAAAATGGACAATTGTTTTCAATGAGTATTGCCTTATATATGATTGAGCCTAACCACCAGATAATAAAAGGTATGCATTTATATTTCCCTTTGGTGGATTTCCATTAATATTAATACAAAATAAAAAGGCTGAACAAATGAAAGTCATGGTGAATTACTTTATCAAAATAATAACTGGAACTTGTTGAACCATTTTTTCATATACTAATGTTATTTCATTATCCAATGGGCTTTCTTTTTAGTTGTTGACTTCCAAGAAGTGTCTGATGCACTTCATTAGAATTTTGCTTCAAATGTCATGAAAAATATGGGATGACAAGTGTCTGTCTTCCTATGAAACAATAGTTGTACCATGAAGAACTGATCTAGATATTTACAAAAGATATTTAACTAGGGTAACCATAAAAATATAACCACTTTCATTAATGAAGCAGAAACATTGGTAACCCATGTAAATTGATTCCAAAGGAACAATAAATAAATACATTTTTGTTGGCTGGTTCTGTATTGTATGTTAGAGGTCTCAAATCTCACTCCATTGTTCCCAGAAGTGTAAAACTAATGGAATACTTTTCTAACTTGTCCTGCCTTATCCTCAACAATTGTAAGTTTTTTTTTCATCAATCCACTAAACTATGCAATACGTTAACAGGCAAATACATTTTCAAATGAAGGTGAACAGAAAAATGAGATACCTTGGGATAAAACATTTGGAAAGTACATAGACACACCACTCATTAACATGAAATGCATATTCAAGTTATTTTCAAAGTGAAAGCTATGAGAAAACCACTTTTATTTTTTCTTTTTGATTAGGGTTGACACAGTTATTATTTGCTACTCAGGATAATGTGTGCAATTCAAAAACACTCAGAACTGTGTTCTGTATACTGAATAGATACATTATAAAAAATATGTATTTTTTAGTTTATTTGAGATAAACCTCTGCCTACATTTAGTAGAGTGAAATTGCACCAGCACCACTATGTACATAAAGGGGTCTATATTACTGCGTCTATATTATCTTATCAAAGTTTCAGAATATTGAATCTGATATGGTCGACACCATATCGAATTCTGAAACATCGAAAGATTAAAAAAAAATGCCTAAAAACAAAAATAAACAAAAACTTACCTTTGCAAGCAGGGGGCAAGTCCCCCAGCACTACCCATGTGGGGGGCTGCGCCCCCCACAACCCCCTACTTAAAAATTCCAACTCCGCGACCACACTACATTGAACTAAACTGAAATCTCCTCTTATGGAGATTTCCGTTTAAATGTTCAATGTTTTTTGCTTTCACTAATCTGGTGCCAACAGTATCAGCTTCAATATTGTTGGCCTTCAACAATGTGAAGTAGACCCATATTACCTAATTGAAATGGCTAAACATTGAATGCTGTTTCATCGAACACTTAGCATCGAACTATCATTGATGTGAATGGCCAATTCAGTGGAGTTTTTTTTCCTAGGGAAAAAAATCACATGGCCATTGTTGTGAATTTGCCCTTTTCCCCACTGTAGTGTGATCTCGGAGTTGGTATATTTAGTTAAGGGGGACGTGGAGGGCGAAACCCACTTTACAATATTTGAAGTGGTGTGTCATTTCTGGTTGACCAAGTGATTTTTTTCCCTAGGAAAAAAAATGCATTGGCCCTTTGCATAAATGGTAGTTCAATGTTTAGTGGTCAATGAAATGGCGTTCAATGTTTAGCTGTTTTGATTAGGTAATATAGACCCAAATAAAGATTACTCAGTGGTGTCATATTTTTCTGTTATCAACATTACCCTTATCAGGAGTGCAGATGTTAGTAAGTAGATCTTCATGGTCTATGTTAAAAAAGGGCAGAATAACCAATTAACTCTCCAAAAACACAGGAGAAAGGAAATTATCTTTTACAGTAGAGCTGATTATAAATAGTGTAAGGACTGCAACTATGATCCTTGGAATAGGAGAACTAAAGTGCAGATTAGTGGAGAATATTCTAAATCTAAGGCTATAGTATCTCAGAGTATTCTCTTTTCTACAGAGTTCCTAAAGTGCAGATTAGGGGGGTATTTTCTAAATCTAAGACTATAGCATCTCAGAGTATTTTCTTTTCTACAGAGTTCAGCAATCAGCCACCCCCTGCAGAAATACATAAAGATCTAAGAATGCGTTTTCAATGCCCTGTTTTTTTTTCTTGTTAATTCACATCTTATTCCCCAGATTTAGAGAAGTATTTGAAAATTAAGTGTGCTGTGGGCCCTTAGCAGTTTTCAAACCATGGGACCCCACACCCTGCACACATTTTTTGACCACACATAAATGTGCATGCTCTTTTGGGTTAATCTTCCAAAATTAAGGCACTCAGACTGCTGTGTTTATAATCTGCCAGTGCCTATACAAATCAATTACAAATACCTGACTGTGCACACCTCATATTTCTAATTATGAGAAAAAATTACACAGATAAAGTACCCAGATTTGTGTGGTCATGTCTGCAAAGTAAGGCTATTGAGATTTTAACTTGATCATGACAACATAGTCAGCCATTCGCAGATAGCCTCTGTACCCAGCTATTATTTTGTTGTTGACTTTGTTGTTTACAGCAGAATAATAATAATAATAATGATGCATACAATTATGTCATTGAAGATTCTTTCATTCAAGCAAATAGCAATCTGTGTATTTCACCTTATGTCACTCAAACTCCCACTAATTCTGGAAAGCCAGACTATTTTAAATGAGCAACTAAGAGACTAAGTTATTTTCATTCACACACTTAGAAATTATTGGCTGTAGAGGAGAAACCTCATCTGATTGTGATCATAAAACACTTCTTAGTCTCTTAGTTCAAAATCAGGGAAAAAGCCAAAAAATTTGTGATAATGTCCGAAAATAAGAAACAGATTATAAATATTGCACTTATATTCTTATAAAGTTGTTAAATAAAACTTTTTGATCTAGCATGCTTTCCTGAAGGATGTGAAGCTGAAGCACAAACATCTGTTAATATTTTCTGACTGTAATCCTCAACAATTTGCCAGATAACCACAAATTGTATGAGTTATAAACCAAAAAATAACTATGCTAGTCTGCAGAGACTCTGAACGTACGAAACCACAAAAAGAAATATGTTCTCAAAACATACACAAATTAATTTTACAAGTAAGAGCTTTCATTTTATTGCATATAAAACTTCATCAGAAATTATCCCACTACAAAATAATCAGTTTAAATAATCTCACTACTGATCATGTCACAACCAAGTCCTCACAAATAATGCATGCTTTAAAGGTATAACAACATACTAAAAACACTGTTAAAAATATATATAGGAAAAATATATTCGAACAAATTAAATATAACAATCCAAAACATCGAATTATTAAAACAAACAAAAAAATACATCAATTCTTCATCTGTAATAAAACAATAGCGCTTACTTTTTACAATTCACTCGTATATGTTTGGAGAATGTATTTCTTTTTTTGTGGTTTATTATGTTCAGAGTCTCTGCAGACTAGCATAGTTATTTTTTTTTTGTTTGTTTTTCTTGTTTTTCTTTGTTTGTGCTATGGCTGCAGGAGGTCTGAATGGCTCTTAACCACTTTGTTTTCTGAGGATGAATTTTCAGAATTACAGTGGTCGGTCAGTGATTTAACACTTTTAGTGCAGCAATTAAGTCAACGTCTGGATGATACTGCATCTCCTGGAGCTCCCACTACTAATGGTAGGGGGTGTGACACAACTGAAGCCCTACATTGAGTAATTTTATTGATCCTCCCACTTTAAATATCAACTATGCCGTTTCTACTTCAGCAACTGGATCTCCGGGACAGAATGTGAACTTTCCAGGGTTACAAACATGGTTACAGGGTGGTTTTCATTTATCTACAATGCAACAATCACAAACCACCCAACTTGAACAACAGTTTGATGAATTTGATTATAAATTACTTAAAATCAAAATGCTCCAATTATAGAATACCTTAGTGTATCAGAGTGAATCAAGTACCTAACGGGCTTTGCATGTGATGATACCCTAATGGACTTGTTAATGATTGTCCTCTTCACAACAACCTCAAAAGGATGTTCGATAGACAAGGATGTGACTATAGGAAGCTGCCTATTAAATATAATTTAATAAAAATAATTGAAGAACTTACTTCTGAAGTTAACCTACTTTACAGTTTGATTACTAGTGACTTAAATTTTGAACTGCATAAAGCTGAATATACACATTTATTTACTAGCATCAATGAATAGATTTGAGTTGTGCAAAACAAAAAACTTAAGAAACTTGAAAGGGATAGAGTTGACTATTTACAACAAAAAGCTTACCCATGCCCACCAACATCTCAAACTTGGGGCATCAAGGTTCAGCAAAACTCTAACAACTTAGATTTAAAGGGTAATAAAAATAGTGAGGAAGAACCTGTTCAAAACAATAATGCTCCTACAAATTTTAACAACCCTTTAAGTACTCACCACTCCATCAATCAGAACAGACATGAGCAAGACAACACTCAAATTAACAGATTTTTCATCCTGTAACCCACATGGTTTGTGAGGGAAAGAGACTGTGACAGAATCCACCTCGCCGGAATTACAACAAGAACAAACAGTTTGTAATATTTTAACTAATGATGATTCTAGTGAATTCAAAAGGTAGAAAAATGCACTAAAAACAGTAGATAAACAAAAATGAAAAGGCATAATAAAACAGCCCTATAAAAATATTTAATAAAGAAACAAGTAAGCACTTTCATCCTTATAAGACTTTTTCAAACTGACATACAGTTCTTTATCCCAGCTTTTAAAATACAAAACCACCACATGACATAGTTAAAATCATCACATCACCTAATAGAATCATATGATTAAAAACATTAATACTTTAACCTTTTCTTTTTTAAAAAAGGCAACAAAATCTTCTCCATTAGTCTAAGTGAATGGCAAGCATTTAACTTCACTTGCCACAAATATTCTTGCCATCCTAGCTCATCTTCAACATTAAAAAGCTTGTCATATCCCTTTATTTCATCTAACATAAGGAATTTAAAATTAACTTTACATCTCCCCCTTTCATAATGCTTAGCTAAAGCATTATTTTTATCACCATTACTCATAGCATGTTTATGCTTGTAAATATGTTTGTAAAGCACTGTGGATGTTTGAGCTATATAAATTGCAGAACCTGACATACACTTCACTAAGTACACCACAAATCTAGATTTACATGTATAGCAACCCTTGATGGTAATATTAACATTATTAATTACAATCATTTACATACCTACATACAAATAATAACAAAGATTGCAATTAAAACATTTAAACATCCCTGTTTTATTACTATTGATTGAATTAGGAGTTCTTAATTTAGCTTGTAAAAAATTCTTAAAACTTTTCCCTCTTTTTTGAACAAAAAGAGATGAATCTCCCATTACTTCCTTAAGGTCAGGGTTACTGTCAAAAATTTTCCAATTATTATAAATAATGTCTTTAATAGTTGATGCATCTACACTATTACTAATCAGCATAGAGGTTCTATAATATTTAACATTCGATGTTGACCTACTAATTGATCCTTCTTCTCAAATCTTTAAAATTTCAGGAAGTGTTTCATTCAATAACTTATCAGGATAACCTATATTTGAAAAACTATCAATTATATTTCTACTCTCTTGTAAAAAATCATTGTCTTTCTTAGTAAGTGTATTTGCTCTTAAGAATTGAACTCTTACAATATTTTTTTTTCATTCTTTTTGAATCCATACTGGTGTAGTGCAAATAAGCACTGCTCTGAACAGATTTCTTAAACATTCTAGTATATAAACACTCCTGTTCCTTAAAAACAGTAACATCCAAAAAATGAATACATTAATGGTGGTAATTACTGGCAAATTTCAGAAAGGAATTAATCGTATTTAGATTCATAGGTTCATATGTTGGTACTAGGCTATCAGCCCTAGGGCCTATACAAGCCCAGCCATAACAATTCCATGGCTATTTCTTCCCACATTATTTACTTTCCTGGACCCCTGTCTAGCAGGGTGACTGACGTGATCCCTGGGGTGAATTTCCTTTCTCCCATCCAATCGTCAAGGTTCCTCTTGAAGAGGTCCAAAGAGGCACTCTGCTTGACATGTATGGGCAATCTATTCCAGAGTCTGGGGAGTCTCTGGGTCAAGAACCTATCCCTCCAGCATGTTTTGTTTATTGTGATGACAAGGTTTAGATCCCTGGAGCATGTAGCTCTGAGGGATTGGGATTTCTTTAAGTGTAGCAT
Organism: Protopterus annectens; assembly: GCF_019279795.1. NCBI lineage: Eukaryota > Metazoa > Chordata > Ceratodontiformes > Protopteridae > Protopterus > Protopterus annectens. The sequence goes on along the minus strand of NC_056734.1, from coordinate 650,357,241 downwards.
GTCCAACAGCTCTGGGTTTGACATGGCCTTGTATGTTAAGCAGAGATCTCCTCTGAGTAGGCGATATGCGACAGAGTATAGCTGGAGTTTTTTAAGGCGGTCAGCGTAGGGCATCTGCTTTAGGCCTGTGATTCTTGTAGTGAGGTATTTCTGAGGCCTTTCCAGTTGTTGCAGATGTCTTGAGAGGTACATACCAAATGGAGCGTTGTATTCTATAATGGGTCTAATGAGGATGAGTACAGTGGGACAATGACCTCCTTTTTTCTGGATGAAAAGCCCTTCGTGATGAGCTGTGCCACATAGAAGGATTTCCTGACTGTTGTGGTGATGTGGTTATCGAAGGTGAGACCACTGTCCACCTGTGTCCCTAAGTCTCTTATAACACTTTCTGTGTTTAGTGTACTGCCACCTATATGGTAATTCATGGATACATGTTTTTTCCCAAAGGGGATAACAATACATTTCTTGGCATTGAGTTTGAGCCCATGGCTCTGGCACCAAGCATCTGTTTCTGTAAGGCCCTTTTGTAGAGTATCCACATCATTTGGGGATTCAATAATGGCTCCCAGTTTGCAGGCATCTGCAAACTTTGTTAGCCAGAGTCCCTTAATGGTGTCCTGTACTTCAGAGAAGTAGATGCCAAACAAGAGCGGCCCCAGGACTGAACCCTGAGGTACTCCACTTGTCACTCGTCTGGAGCTGGATTTGGAGTCGGCTACTTTTACAGTGTGGGTTCTATCAGTAAGCCATTTAGCAACCCATTGGGTGACATAGGGATTAATGCCCAACTTAGTAAGTTTATCTATGATTCCAGAGTGGGGGATGGTGTCAAAGGCATTGGCAAGGTCTAGATAGGCTGTGTGGACCCCCTTACCCTTGTCCATGGCTCTGGAGACTGATTCAAAGAAGTCAATCAGGTTCAGGAGACAAGATTGGCCCTTCACAAACCCAAACTGGGTGGGGTCCAGTGTTTGAAGGTTGCCAATGTCTTTGTTTATAAGTTCCTTGATAATACGCTCCATGGCCTTGCAGATAAGGCTTGTCAGACTAATGGGTCGGTAGTTTCCAGGATCCAAGGTGGATCCCCCCTTGTGGATTGGGATAACTGTAGCTCTGCACCACTCAGTGGGCACGAAACCTGAGGTGAGGCTATGATTAAACATGACACTTAGGTGAGGTGCCAGTTCATATTGTAGTTCATGTAGTACACAGCCCGGGATGTCATCTGGTCTCATGGATGCTGTATTCTTGGCTTTAGAGAGTGCGTTTTGTACCTGTGTGGCCATTATTACTGGAATTTGGCAATCTTCCAGTATTGAGATGGGCCATTTAGGGGGTGAGAGGGGGGTGAAGTTGGTACTGAATCGATCTGCCAGGATATTTGCAATATCCTTCGGATCAGTATATTTAATGCCATTCTGTTTTAGCTCAGAGCAGATCTGAGCATTGCCATTTAGATTCTTGACATAGTTATAGAATGCTTTGTGGTTGTCTTTGGAATCTTTGGCAATTTTATTTTCGTAACTAGCTTTGGGGGATTTTATGAGACATTTCAGTTTCTTACTGAGGCTAGTAAGGGAGTTTTTTGCATCCTGGGATTTTCCTCTTTTCTGCAAAAGTTTCTTTTTTTGTTGTAAAGTTTGTTTATGGCAGGGGACCACCAGATTGGCTTCCTTTATTTGGATGAGAGCATTTTGGTTCTATTTGGGATGGCACGATTAATGCATGAGTGGATGTCCTCGTACAGTGCCTTAGTGTAGGATTCAGCAGTTCAACTTTCAGTTCCCGTCTGCATGGGTGTCATGAAGTTTGTCACTTCTGACTTGAGTACCATGAAGTTGGCTTTGGAGAAGTTTTTTATGGTGGTTTATTTACTGGGGGGTGGAGGTGGGATGTGGATGTTAAGGGTGATTAGCTTATGGTCAGACCTGACTAACCAGGGGGTGACCATAGGTATGGAGCATTGATTTCCCATGTTGGTAATGACCAGGTCTAGGATATTGGAGCCCCTGGTGGGACTATGGATTAGTTGATCCAGGGCATTGGAATTTATGAATTCCAAGAACCATTGCGCAAAGGTGTTGGGACATGAGTAGTTTTCCCAGTTAATGGCAGGGTAGTTAAAATCACCCAGTATTAGGGTGCTTGGTTCTATCTTAATATTTTCCAGTATGTTTAGAAAGGTGTAGTGAGAATCTTGGGATATGGTGGGGGATCTGTATCAAGCTACAATTTGGATTGCAGTCTTACCTAGTGTTAGTTGCACTTGGAGAATTTCAGACACATTGTGTTGGCCAACTAGCCTGGTGGTGTGAATATCCTTGGTGAATATTGACACTCCTCCACCTTTAGTGTTTCGGTCCTGGTTTGGTGGCTGAAAAGTGTGGTAAGAGTTGTAGCCTGGTATTGCAAGGGTGCTATCTGGAGCCTTGAACCAGGTCTCAGTTACTGCACAGATATCGATGTTCTCCATTTTTAGGAGTGCCTCGAGAGGGAGTACATTTTGAGGTTTAGACTTCTAGCATTGAGTAGTATTACCTTCAGATTTTGCATGCTTGTACCTGTTACGGTGGTGGTTTTGTCATTTGAGGTTTGCCTAAAAAAGGCACTATAGGGGTGGCAAGAGCCTTAGCCAGTAACCTGAATCCCAGGGTCGACAGGGAGCATTGTGGTCTGTCAGTCATGTCATCCCAGGCAGACAGATACTGGATCCCCTTTGAATGACACCATAAGCTTAGCCAATTGTTGAAGTCAATCATTTTATCCTTATATTGGGATATCATTCTGGGCGAAGGCAGGATGCTACTCAGGGCTAGGCTCATACCTGCCTGGGCCACATGATCCGAAAGCTCTTCCATGTCTCTTTTCATGTAGTCCAGGGAGGTACGTCTCACGTCATTCACTCCAACATGGACAATAACAGAGTCATATTTGTACTTGTTGTGGAGTGACTTGAGTGCATGCGTTATGTGGCGGATCCTGGCACCCGACAGGCAGCTGACTGTAATTTTCTCCTTATTCAACTTGGTGAGAGGGACATCAGTGTGCCGGACTATAGAGTCACCTATGACTAAAGTGTTAGGTACATTGTCTTGCCTTAGGGGCTGTTGCTGGGTGGCACACTGGTGTTGTGAACTATGAGACACATTGGTTGTGATTGGTGTTTGTTTGCGTTTCAGCTTCAGAGGTCTTTGTTGCTTGGGCAGGTTACAGTTAAGGGCCTCTGCATATGTGGATTTAGTGTTGCTATATGTGGGTGTTGGTGGTGCGGGTTTAGAAGGGCTATGTGTTTCTTGAGGTGTAGTGTGGGTGTTAACCTTCTCCTCTTGACCGTTTAGCACAATCTTGGGTGGAGAGAGCTTTGCTTCCATTTTGGCTATGTAAGTGCATCTCTCACAGTTTGTAGTGTTGGGTGGTAGGAGGAGAGGGTTGTCTGTGTACATGAGGCAATTGCTGCATTGCCCCAGTATGCCCAGATTCACCAGGTGGACAGGAGAAATCACTGGAAGCTGAACCGTGGGCATGCCTGGTTTGGGGCTTTTTTAATTTTCTTTGTAAAGTATAGGAGCTGTTTCCTTAGCAAGGTACTTTGCAATTATAGGCTGTTTAGTGCCTACTGTTAATTTCTCTTTGTTAACAAGGAGAGTTCAGTGTTTGTATGAGTTTAAGGCTTCCTAGTGCTTTCCAGCAGGTATTAGAGAAAGTGCTAGTCACAGGGATGCTTAAAGGTAAGATTGAAAAGAATGCACTCTGCAGTGTGCACTAGAGAAGTTAGATGTGAAAGTAGGTAACTTGAGTTTTACCTGTTTAAAAAGTTAAGGTTTAGTGGAGAGTTACTATTTTTAAAACAGCAAGATGGATTGAAAGGGGTGGTCACTTTTGTATTTTGGTACTATGAAATACTGCAGGATGGCCAATAAATTTAAATAATTGAAGGGGTGGGATTTCAAAAATGATGATTTTGTGATTACTTACATAAGCCAGTGAAAGTAGAGAGAAATGAGATATATGGTCAGATTAACATAAGAGGCGGGCAACTAGAAAGACAGTGGTATTTAACAAGACGACTTAAATGGGTGAGTGGGCGGGAAAAAATTCTGCCTGACTCAGAACAGAGAGAGCTGTGGTCTCTTTTGAAGTTTTAATATGCTGTTAAAACAGAATGCAAGCAAAACACAAGGTAAAGAAAACAAACTACAGTATTCAAAATATAGAAAGGCAATACAGTAATACAAAAAATAAAAGCAAACTAACCTTTCCTTCACAGCAAAGTGTAGCAGAGTCTGGATGAGCCTTTCTGGTAAAGCATATAGATAATTTACAAATTCTATAAGTCGAACCTCTCCTTCTCTTTAAATTAAAAACACATCATCAATAAACTTTTTAAATAATACTACGTTCTCTGAGAAAACATTTTCCAGAATATTAACTCTCCCAGCCGGCCATGTACAAATTTGCATAACTGGAGGCCATAGCTGCCCCCATGGCCACACCATTAATTTGATGATACAAATTTCCGTTATATTCAAAGAAATTATAACTTAATATTATATCTACAATTCCTAATATTAACATAACTGTATCTTTGGAAAATATTCTAGAATTCATTAACTCAAACTGCACTGTTTCTAATCCTTCCTCATTAAGTATAACAGTATAGATGGATTTTATATCCAATGTTACTAACAAATCCCAGTCAAAAACTCACACAACCTTTATTTTGTTATAAAATCAAGTGTCCTTAATAAATGTTGAACCATTTTTCACTACTTTTTGAAAATGTCTGTCAATAAAAATGGTCATAGAGTCTTTTTTATTACCAGCACTGGCAACTGTTGGGCTAAAAGGGGGGGTTGTCTATATATTTGTGTATTTTGGGGAGACCAAAAAAGCGGCTAAAGTTAGGATGGCACACTTTAACATTTTTGTAAAATTGCACATCAGGTAAATTCAAAATCAGTAAGGTGTTACCCTTAATTATTTTTAAAAAAACAACCTTTCATTTGAAGACATATTATAATATTTATAACAAGTCTTTTACTTAATAATTGAATAATTTGCAGTTCAGTCATAGTTAAGAACAGTTCCAACTCTTTCTTCAATGGTGGATTAAAAACACCTTGTTGATGAAATAAATTATTGTTATTATGATTCTGAAACAATGTCATTAGATTTAATTTTCAGACATAGTTTCTTAAACAATTAATAATGCCATATGTCTCAGCTCTAGTGGCTGGTACAAAGTTCCAGTCTTTGCTCAAAACTCTACATGCTGCATCAGAGAGGGGATAAGAAGATAAGTTAATAATTGTAAAATCAGAGTTTAAAACATTCCTTTTTCTCTGAAAGTTCTTGTGATTTTTATTTCCCCATTGTCTGTGATTGGCAGCATAGTATTTCTTTCTGGTCCCTGCCACTTCTGCCCACATTTTGTTGCTCTTTCCATCTTGCTGATATATCTGGATGTCCTGATTTCTCAAACACTGTTGAAACTTTTGATTAGCAGCATCAGATTGATTTGTAGCATTTTCTTGAGCTTTTTCCTCTGATTTACTGTTTGCATGTGAAACGTTACTAACAGGGCCATTGCTCTTCCCTGCTAACCACTCAGATCTCTGTATCTGTGGTTCAGAGTTCATAGTAGCTGCTTCAGCATCATTTCCTTCAATTGTTTCTGACTCCTAATTGGTTGAACATGTTTTTGCACTTCCTTGGTTATAGTAAGCCACTCCACTCCTCTTTCATATTCTGATTTTTCTGTATTGCATTTCCTTGTTTTTCTTTTTTTAAGAAGTTTGTTTTCCTTTAATAATTTGTCTTGTATCAAACAAAACCTAGAGTCAAAATTAGCAGCTGAAATATTTCCTTTGAGGTGCAAAAATGCTGCTTGTATTTTAACCATTAAGTCTTTCACTTTTTGTTTGTTTAGGTTTAGCAGCATTTCTACGTACTGTATTGCTAAATTCTGGTTCAATTCAATCCATAGATTCAGGAATTCTTTAGGTAGATTATCTCTGTTCAGCATTTTTGTAATCCTCAGACCTTTGGATACCCATTGTTCTGTTAAACAATTCTCAAAAAAATATTATCCCACTGCAGCCTTTTAAGGCAAAGTAAGACTTTTTCCAGCCCATTAAACATTTCTGAATAATTCAGAGCCACCCTGCTGGAACCACATGCTCCCTCATCTTTAAAAGGATCTATCAGAGAGACCAAACAACCTAATAGCACCTCATCAGCCACTGAAGGTGTGATTTTCTATTAGGTCATGTGATTATTTCAACTATGTCATGTGAAGGTTTTGTGTTTTAAAAACTGCGATAAAGAAGTGTATGTCAGTTTGAAAAAGTCTTATAAGGATTAAAGTGCTTACTGGTTTCTTTGTTAAATGATTCCAGTGACTGTAAAATTATTGTTAACACACATGGTGATTTTAAGATCTTTAATTTTTCCTCAATTTATTGTGCTGATCTTTTTTCCTGAGGATTTTTTTTTTTTGTGCCAGCAAGATGTGTTAATTTTGTACAAATTCTAATGGACCTTAAACTTTTTGTAAGGAAGGTCAATTTTAATATATTGTTTGATAATATCCCATAGGTTTCAAATCCTCAAAGAATTTCCTGAACATATAACCCACCCCTTCACCCTACTTTACCATTATTTGAAAAAAAATGTGAAGCTGATTTATGAAATATGTTGTTTAAGAACAGTTTGAATAATATTAGTAAAAACAATAATTTGGCTGTTAAAGAGAAGCAACTATTGAATGATTTAAGATATCAGAATTTAAGGTACATGCAACCTGATAAAGGGGGTTGGATGGTTATTATGGAGGCTGATAATTATAATGATAGAATGTTACAAGTGTTATCACAGGATATTTACCAGTGTGTTTCCTTGAATGAGTTAAACACTGCCTATAGGAGTATTAAGAATGTAGTAAATGACATGTTTATGGAACAACAGCTTGATTTAGAAGAGGTTTCCTTCGACATCCCAAAGACTGTGGATTGGACACTCTAAACTGGCCCTAGGTGTGAATGTATGCATGTGTGTGCCTTCTGTGGAAGGCTGGGCACTGGGCTGGCAGCGCAACACCATAAAATGCCACTGTCAGTTGTTCTGTGGACAGTTGTCTTGCTGTGGGGTCCCCTAACTGGGAAAAGCCGAAAGAAGAAGATTGATTTGGAAGAATTCAATTTTTTTAAATATCGCAAACCCCAGAGTATCTGTTATTTTTGAATCTACTAAGATACATAAAAGTATTTCTCATCCACCCATGAGACCTATCGTGGATGGATGGTAGGGGCTCCATAACACACTCCTGTGCTATATTCAGAGATGAAAGACTTAAGTATGTGTTAACACGGGAGACACAAATATGTAAGGATTTGTGGCAATTCTTATATAAAGTAAGTCAACTAGAATTTAATGAGAATTATAAATGCATTACTATTGATGTGAAAGATCTTTATACTACAATCGTACATGACATCGGAATGTAGTGGTTTGTAAAATCTCTTTTCAACAAGGGTGCTACACAAGATAAGATAAATACCTATGAAACCTTGTTGGAAATAGTATTACCAAAATATTTTATTAAGTTTCATTATATATATATTATCTACAAATGACAGGTATGGAAATGGAACCCACC